>NW_022900939.1:46942444-46944328 GCF_012274545.1 Fukomys damarensis | reverse complement strand
TATATATATATATATATATATATGCTACAATTAAAAGGCTAAACTTTCTATGTCTAAAGCAATAAAATTTTCTTAAAATAGAACTGCTCTTGGTTAAATTAGAATTAAAAAACAAGTGTTTTATATTTTATTAATATGATTTCTTATGTTTTCCATTGTTAGCTTAAAAAGCTGAGTTTTAAAAGTTAAAGATTATTCAAATGTTTTCATTAATCAAGTTATGATTAGTTAAAAAACTAATATTATTTTAGTTTTTAGAACATCTTATCTATATATCTGAGTCCAGAGATGTATATTCACCTGAAGACAAACTATGCTGTAAAAATAAGCTTTAAAGTTAGGTTCAATACATACAAAGTAACTAATAAGTGCTCTTTTATACAATATACATTATATTATGCTTTAAACATATAAAATAATAAAATTTTTTGACATTTTAATAAACATAGTCCTTTAAAAACTTGATCTACATTTACTGGCTTTAATTAAAGGTTTTGTTGTTGTATAAATGAGATGCACTTGCGTATTAAGTAATTTATGTCAGTGACACTGTTTCCTAAACTTATAAGAGCTCTAGAGATGTCCTTTAGCTCTTGTCAGTACAGTTATAGCACATAAACCTATTTTTAAATTTTGACTTAAATGTAAAAACTGAACTAATACATATCTAAAAATTTCTGTATAGCTGTGATGGTAGTTATTGTTCTCCTCACGGTATACTGAGAACATTTCCTAAGTGTGTAGCCCTTCTGAGATGCAGGACTCGAGGCAGATCCTATCATACTGATGACCTCCAAACTAAAGTTGTTCATGATGATGGCCTTTTGCAGGTTTAAGTCTGTGTGATTCTTACATAATTGTGGTATGGTAGTTAGATGCACTTAAACATTATATAGTTGAGGTAGCATCATTATAATGATTAAAGATTGGACATTAATAAGCTATCACGTGCATCCATGAATAAGTACATTCTGCTTAAAAAGGCACTTTGTAAAAAAAAGTAACATAAGGGAGCAAAGAAACCATATCTGATGTATTTGCTGGGACCACTGTGTTGTTCAGGCTGAGCTACCCTGTGTGGTGCTATTTTCCTCCTGTTTCTGGTGTTTCATCTGACCATAAAGACTTTCATGTCTAAGTCACATGCACTTAAGGAGTGTGTGCACATATCTGCTTATAAGATTCTGACTGGAGATGATCGGCCACCAACCAAGAGAGTGTTCTAAGGTGGCTGCAAGCTTACGAAGCCCAGGGTAACTGGTGCAGCAGCCATGTGCAGTGTTATTTGTCCCTGCGCCCCTGGTGCAGCCCCAAGCTCTACGCAGGACAATGTCACGAGCCATTTCATCCTTTATTAACTTTATTACTGCTATCTGTTAATATTCTATAGGAATTTGATCTCTAAAATAAATATGATTGATAATCATCTATGGTTAGCCGTGCTTTATATTTCAAAGTGCTCGATATTCAGATAAGACTATAATAGTTAAACCTACTGCTCCCACGTCAGTACTGGTGTCACTGACCTCCAGGGTGTTTGACAATCATGTCTTGGAAACTAAGCCTAAAAAATGCAACCAGTTGAAGAGGAGAGGAATATTATGGCCTTGGCCCTCCAAGGTCAACAAGGAGACAAGGGAACCACTGTAAAGGATCCTACGCTGCCCTCAGTCGCCCAGGATTCCCCAGTGTGATTACTCTCAAAGGAGGATCTCACAAGAGGAGGCTGTTGTTGTGCTTCCAAGGGAAGCTGTGTGGTCAAGCAAAGGCTGTGACCCATGCTGGAAGGTGACACAAAGAGTAGAGGAAAAGCTACAGCCCCCAAAATAATGCCTGAGGAACCTGAAGTGAACTGAAACAAACTGTATATATATATATTATATA
>NW_022900939.1:46867026-46942201 GCF_012274545.1 Fukomys damarensis | reverse complement strand
ACAGTTATATATATATATAATCCCATGTGTGTGTGTATATATATCTATATCTATATCTATATATGGGAGAGAGAGATTAATTGTAAGACAGATATCCCCTTGACTTAGTCTTAACACCCAACAGGGAACTATAACCAAAATTATATATAAAAACAATAGTAATATGAAATTAAAAGCTAAGCTAACTATAAAAAGGGGCTCCTCATCCTGAATCAGCCCCTGCTGACAGCCTCCAGCTGCACCTATAACCTACAGCCATAACAAGTTTTGATTAGCCATAAAATATTTAATTACATTTCATTTGTTTTTCTTAACCTTTATACCATACTCTAGTGGGAGGACAAATGTTTTCCTTGATTGGGACCAGGAGTATGCCAGAAATATTAACAAAGGTGCATGCTGGGTTTGTGGACAATTGCCCACTTCTAGTGCTTTGAGGGTATTGTGATGGGCATCTCCTCCACAGGGAGGTGTTTGAATAAAGCTTCAAAATTCTATAGAATAGCTACAAAGTGGAGTGGCGTTCAAAGATTGCTGCCAGGTCTAACTCTCTCAGTGGCCAATAGATGAGACTTTCCGTCAAAAGTTAAGAGAAGAATTTTTCTCTAGCCTCAGTTAATACTCAAATGTAAAAACATACAGATCCTGATCTACCCCAGACTCTTAACATTCCCATGATGAAAGATAACCATTATTTTGTATTTTCAGGCCTGGGATGAACATATCTGGCTGCCATCTACTGTGGGGTAACTCAACCAACTAACATTCCTTTTTTGGAAACTCAAAAAAGTACACTTATGATAAATAGAGCCATGCCACCCAAACTATGGATGGAATTCTACCCGGGGCTGTAAACACACTATTGTGTTAAGAGATACTGACTTTTGGCTACTGGATGGAGGAAATAGCTGCAATAAGATGGGCAGCCCCAAACGGTACCTGAAGATTCTGTGGCACAAATCTATGGCCTTTGTTGCTTACAAAGCAGATAGGAAGGTGTTGGCTTCAAGCGCACTGGGTTAGAACCATAGATCAATCAGTGAACTTCCCAGTCTTGTGGCCCCGATGGATGAGAGGAGTTGTTCACTGACATGATCACATAGCCACTATGTTTGTTCCCCAAAGAGGACTGGAAGATGTAATGGGGCGTGTTGGATCTCTTACGATTTCTACATAAAACTCTCTATATAACACTACAGAGAGCATCTCACTACTAAATTCAGAGGTAAAATGTTGAAAAAAGCTGTTTGACAAAACCATGGCCCTAGATATTCTAACAGCAGCACAAGGTGGGACATTCTCCACTATCAACACGAAGTGTGAGTGTATATCCCCAAAACTTCTGCAAATACGTCTTCTGCATTATATGTTCTGTATTCACAAATCAACACAATGTCTGGCTAGCATTCTGGTTCCCTGGAACAACTTGGTGGGAGAGTTTTCAGTTTTTGGCTGGGATACTGTGCATTAGAATTCTTTTATGTTGCACAGTCTGCTGCTGTTTGGGGCTAATGTCTCCTATGCCCTTGCTGTCTTTTTCAGACTATTGAAATTTTTTCTTCAAAAGATGGAATCCAACATTCCTATGTCTCATTTAAATCAGTTTCTGAGGAGACTTTCAGTTCCTGGCTAGTCAGGATCAACTCTGCTCCTTATCCTAGAGCAGTTACGGGAAGTCAGACCATCGGGCCTTCTGCAGCCCCTTAAGAGTAAAGGGCCAAACCTCAGGGGGACAGAGAATGAGATAAAATAGAAGAAATAAAAAGTAGATACTAAAGAGACAAGGAAACTGAGATTTTAGAATTGTAATAATAGGAGAAACTGCAGCTTCGAGATTCAAAAGTTACTCAGCCTTCTTTTCCTCCCAAAGAACTCACTAAAAAAAAAAAAAATCCCATTTTTGAGGGGAGGGGTAGGAGAAAAGAAAGATGGGAATAGCATTAATATGAGAAAAAGAAAAAACGGAAGCAGTAGTCTACTTGTAGATGGGGAGGGTGGAGGGGTTGAAGAGAGGGCAGGGGAATGGGAGAAAGAAGAACCAAGATGGATCATGTAAAGGTGCAGATTTCCACTGACAAATGTCATTACACTGTCTCCCTGAATGTACCAACAAAGTTAATTAATTAGAAACACCCCAAAGGTCCTGTTCCAGCCAGCCTGTAAATCAGGACTCTTTCCCTGCCCTTCGCGCCCCGTAAGTCGTGCTTCCCCATGTTCAGCAAGCAGCAACACTGGTGGGCAGCAGACCTCAACTTCAAACCCGTGGAGCTGGCTGTGCTGCAACTTGCAGATCCTGAGGATGCACAGACCAGGCCTCGCATCCTGAAGATGCCCTGTCCATGGTCCCAGCTCCAGCTCATAAAGGGTCTCACTTTCTCTGAGCACCCACACCGCACTCTTGGGTGCACCCTGAAAATCTCGAAGAAACCCTTTTCGTGCCTCCTGATCAACACATCCTAAAAAACTCTTTTATGCCAGGGGTCAGCAAACACGCAGACTTATTCTACAGGAAGTGTGGAATGAGATCTCCAGCTCGGGGGGTTTCACAAACGCAGTAAGGTGACAGGACCACTGTCTACACGGTGTTCACATGAGTATGTGCATAAATAACGTATGCACTGAGTTATGCCCCTAACAGTAGTACACTTTCATGTGTGTAAGTTATCCCCCTACCCCGCACACACAGCAGAAAACAAAACAAAGCAAAAAACCCCAAACACAAAACCACACACCTGGTCATTCTGCCAGGGCACCAAAATACAATAGAATCTGTGCACAAAAGGGATATACCGGATCAAAGTACCTAATTTACAAAACAAGGCAAACCCAGAGAATGCGCTAAACCTGTTTCACAGCTTTTGGAATTCTGAGATAAACCGAGGCAAATGAAGTTCTATACTGGAAAAGAAACTGTACGCTCTCTTTTTTGGTGGACCAAAGGGAATGTTCGCTTGAAATCAAACACAGATTTGTAGGAGAAAGCGCTATAGCTTCCATGTTGCAATTTGCAGCTGGAATAGCAAGACCACCACAAGGCGAGAGCCAGTGTATTCAGGGGAGAAGACCAGGGCCTGAAACGCAGGCGCAGTGGGCAGCTGAGGGTAGCACTGCTGCTGTGGGAACCTGAAAAGAGCATCGATGGAATGCCTAGAAAAGAAAGCCAGATTCCAGCACGGGCTGTGTGAGGTGTAAACCTTTTAGCCGTGTTTTTATACCTCCTCCACCTCCTTTGACCACGTAACAGTTTACCCCGAGTGTCACCCGGGCAGGTGTCATTTCAACCAGCTGATTCTGGCAGTAAATAAATTTGATTACATGGTCATTTTTAAATGCCCTGTTATATCATCTTTTAAAAATTAGTGAAAAATATGCATTTTGTATTTAAATACTTGGACTGGTAAGAGTTTAGTGGGTAACCTGTGGATGAACAGCAGGACATACAGAAGAAAGGGGGCGGAGGAGGAGGGTGCTCCCGTTCTCTCCGTGCAGCCTGAGGCTGGCATTCACAAGCCTGCTCTGAGGAAAGAGCCTCAGTTTTCGATAACGATTGCAGAGCGCATCCTAACTGGCTCTAGGGCTGTTATCTAACAACAGGAAGTCACAGAGCCAGATAAGTTCAACCCTGTGGCAGGGCAGGGTTCCTCACCGTACAGGTTGCAAGGGAGATGAAAATAAATAGAAAATGGTATTTTCCTTATGCACCACCTGTTATACTTCATAAGCTTTCAGCTGTGTTAATATTCCATGGACCTGAGATGTATTTTTAAGAATAAGGATAGAAGTTCTCCGTGTTTTCAAAGGGGTAACAAAGTGTTGGGAATGGAAGCTACACTGTCTTTAATTATATCCGCTTGGTTTTAATCAGCCATATGGAGGGAGCTAAAGAAGGAAGGCTTGTCTAATTTATAGGAAACAAAATATAAAGAAACAATTCACAAAACATGTCTTTGGAATTAATTGCAATAACCAAGGACAGCATTACAAAGCATGGCAGAGCCTGTTTTGTTCTCTTGACTTCTGCATTGGTGTTTAATGAGTCAGAAGCACAACTTGCCCCACCCTTTGTGGCTTCCAAATCCACCGATGTCAAGAATGGATCCTCTCCAGTGACCGGTCTGTTCATTGAGATCACAGAGTGTTGATCAAATCACACCTGGATCACACAGTGCTTTGTATTCCAGTTTTTCAAAAGGTGATTGGCCTCTTGAGAATACCCCACTTTCCACAGTGGTTGCACCAGCCTGCACTCCACCAGCAGGGATCCTCTTTCCCCACAGCCCCACCAGCATTTGTTGTTGGTTGATTTCATGATAGCAGCGATTCTTTCTGGGGTGAGGTGGAATCTTAGTGTTGTTTTCATCTGCATCGCTCGAGTGACCAGTGATAGTGAACATTTTTCTTATGTTTATTTGCTGTTTCTACATCTTTGTGAAATGTCTTTTCATTTCAGATGCCCATTTTAAAACTGGGTCTTTAAATTTGGAAGGTCTGATTTTTTAAAAGTTTTTAATATATTCTAGATAGTAGACCTTTGTTTGAGGGATACCTCATAAATTTTTTTCCCACATTGTACGCTGTCTCTTAGCTCTGTTGGTGGTTTCTCTTGCTGTGCAAAAGATTTTTAATAAGCAGAGATCCCACTTGTTGATTGTTTGTGCTAGTTCATGTGCAACTGAGATTTTGTTCATGAAATCTTTTCCTATGCCAGTGTCTTTAAGAGTTCTACCTAACCTCTCTTTCAGCTCATTTAATGTTTCTGTTTTAATATTTAGATCTTTAATCCATTTCAATTTTAGCTTAGTGCATGGTGAAAGATATAGATCTTTTAATCTGTGACAAGTTGAAACCCAATGTTTCCAGCACCATTTGTTAAACATCCTGTCTTTCCTCCAGGGAGGGTGTTTGGCTCCTTTGTCAAAGATGAGGTGGCTGAGTGTGTCCGGAGTTGTTTCTGCATTTTCTAATCTATTCCATTGATCCTCAGGTCTGTTTCTTTACCAGTACCATGCTGTTTTTAATCATAGTAGCTTTGTAGTATAGTTTCAGGTTGGGGATTGTGATACCCCTCACCTTGTCTTTGTTGCCTAGAATTGCTTTTGCTACTCTAGGTCTCTTCTTGTTCCAAATAAGGATCAAAATGTATAATAGATAATTTGAAATAGGAAGAAAAGGTGCAAAAGGGAAGGGAAAGCAGGAGGGGTAGGAGAAAGGAGAGAAGGGAAAGGAATAAGTAGGAGAAAAGGAAAAATGGAAACAAAGTCTTTGTAAATAGGGAGCAGTGGAGGGGTGAAGGGAGGGCTAGGGAATTGAGGAAAAAGATATATTATATAAAGGTACAAATTCCCAATAATGATTGCCAGCATATTGTATACCTAAAAAGTACCAATAAAATTAATTTAAAAAATTAAAAAAGAAAATATCTGCCTGAACATGATTAGAATTACAGTGTATCCATCCAAGTAGAGTTGAACTGGGTTATTTAGCTTGGAGAATCTTAAAATAGTGCCATTAGAGTTCTGAAGTTCCTTTGTCACTTTAGACACAAAAGAAGGTTGAGAAAGGGTATCAGCTGTCTAGCAAGTGGGGCCATCTAGTGATAAATTGCTCTTTCTTGTAGGTTAATATCTCTCTCACTGAAGACTTTCATCCAATTAACTGGCACTTTTCATAAAGCTTATAAGTCGGACTGGGAGAATTAATGATAAAAGTTCATCTAAATTTCTTTAGGACACTAAGATAATATGACTCTGAGTAAATTTCCTTCATGAATTTCCAACAGCAAAGTTATTCAGTAAATTTAGAAAATGTAAATAGGAGGAAAAGAAAAAAATCAAATATATTCCTACCACTCAAAGAGCAATACTTACCAGGAATTGTCTATGTACATATTTTTGATATATAGTTTTAAAATTATTCTGTATATTAATGCTTATATTTTTGTTTTCTGCATTATTAACTACCATCATAAGTATTTTCATGTATCATCAATGATTTAACATACCATTTTTACTGACATTATATATTTTTTTTTAGAAGTTTGGTTCAGTTTATTATAGTGTCAAGTAGACTTACAACTATTGAACTTATTCTGCTTACAAAAGGTCAACACTTTTTTTCAGAAGGTCAACAGTTAAGAGGGATTTTTTTCTCTAGTAAAGATAGGTTTCAGAATGTTCAATATAAGATGTTACAGCTACACAGACAAAGATATACTGACAGTATATCTTTAAGTAAATGTTCTAAAATTTGTCAGAATGTTTTCTATGTGAAAATTTAAATTGTTTCCACTTAACTACTATTATAAATAGCGTTGTGCTGAGCAACTTTGTTTATAAAAGCTTTTCTGGTGTGTATGTTTCCACTTAGTGCTTCTCGTGTTTATGATTTTGCCTTATGATCCTTGTCCATAGTAACTATTAGAGTAAAGGGATTTAGATTTATTAGATTTAAAACTGTCAAATGCTTTATAGATTTACCTTATAGATTGCTGCCACCAGCAAGGTAAGAAAGTGAGTTTCTCACATAATACTCCCTCATTTTCACTGTTCATATTTGTAAGCTTTTTTTACATACAATTGGGGCATATGTATCTGTTATCTAGTTACCTTTTAAATTATCCGTTCATAACTTTTGATTATTTGCAATCTTAAGGTTTAAAATATAGAAATGATTTTTGCCATAAAGGCCAGATTCTTTATCAACTCCATACCCTATGACATGTGATCACAGGCTTTTGAGAAATGTAAGCATATTTGTTTCTTCTCCAATTAAAGGGCGTAACTTTCAACTAATTCTTATGAAGGGTCTCAAAAACACGAAGGTTAAGAATCTTTAATGTAGATGGTAGCCATTTGTGGTTTTTTCTGTAAATGAGTTCCGCAAACAATTTTCCTAATTTTGTTTGCTTTTTGATTTCAAGTTTGCTTATTTTGTTGGTTGGCTTCAATGTAGAATATTTCGGTCCTCTTGTGATTGCTTCCATTGGTTCTAAAATAATGCCCTTGCTTCTCCAGGGAGTTAAGAAATATTCACTTTTGCATTCTTCCAATTTAAAAATTCAAACATACATGTAAAGTATATGAAGACATGTGGGAACTGCATTAATACATTTTAAGTAGGTTTCTATTCAATATTTGTGGAATAATCCATTAAATGATTCATTTAAAATGCCCCATTCATACCTAGGCTGTACTAGGAGGGCCTAGATATTTTATTTCTGGTGAAAACATCCGTTCCTCTACCCTGTCTCAGATCGGGTCAGTTTCCCTGTCAGGGCCTCCGTTTCTTTCTGAAGTGCTGCTCAACTTTTTGTAAGGTGGCATAAGCCAATTTAGCATTCTCAATTTAAGCAATTATATTTATAAAATTAAAATCAAACCTAAAGAAAATAAGATTAATTTCCTTGTAATTTCTTCACCAATTTCTGTTTAAGAAATATCGTGATAGAGGGAATACAGTACACGAACACAACGTGTAATTGTTGCTTTTAGAGTTTTACACATTATACTTTAATATAATTAATGACCCCGGGAGGGAGGTTTACCCATCCGTTTGCAAACACTTCTCAACGTGGGCTGTGCAGATCATCCAGAACTCGGCTCTGGGGAGAGTGCATTAGTAGGCGAGGCGGTGGAGGAACCTCAGGGCAACACAAGGTGACAAAAGTGGATATTCTGAGCCTCAGGGTAGACACGGAACATGGTGCCACTTTCTTACCTGCTCGAGTATGCTTCTGAAGGCACTGCTGTGTTCCTCCTTCCTCTACTTCAGATGGGACACGTGCTCTTTGTGAGTCTGAGCTCCTGGAAAGCAGGGAGAAGAGCTCTGTGTATTCTCAGTGTGTTGTACCCACACCACCTTTTTGTAACATTCAGTTGATTTCCTCAAGGGGGCAGTGGTTCAGAGGGAGCAGCAGAACTGTAAGGAAAGCAGAAGATTTCCTCGGTGGACTGAATTTGACTCTGAGTTTAGAAGTGCAAGTGTGTTCCCAGGGCGGAAAGGCAGCGGGATGGTACCCGCTCACACGGTACAGAGGCACCTGCTGTTTAACCGTCCCCTGCCCTGGCCCACGAACAAGTCCAGACCAGAGCCGGTCCACTGCACTGTCCAGCAGGATAGTCTTTTAGTTGTGTCCACTCTGGAGGACAGGGTTAATTTACTAAGGGAGTCAGTGGGATTTCTCTTCAGAAATCCGCTCTTTCTTTCCTGTTGTGCTGTTATAGTCAGTGTCCTATAGATTTCCTATCCTCGCCTCCAGAGTGACCTCAAATTACAACTCAGTGCTCTTAACCTCGCTTTGCAGAGAAGGGAACTGAAACTCAGGAAGATGAAATGACTTGGCTAGGGTTACAAACTAGGTCATCTTGATTGTGATATAGAAAGCAGTTCTTTTGATCGTATCTCACAGGGTTTGCTCCCAAAGACGAAGCCACCTGCTCTCGCTGGTTCAATCCTGCCTTTCTTCTTCATATTTTCCAGCAGGACTGTGCCATCTTCAGCTTTTGGTGAGAAGGGTGCCATTTGTCCTTCTGTGGAGTGATGTATTTTGCTTCAATATATCTTAGGGGTTTTTTTGCCACTGCCTATCCTTTTTATAGTGTGTTCTCAATTTTATGGAAATACTCTACTCAACACTCTTTCTATTTGTGTTTTATTTACTTGGAGAAATAACAGACATACTTTTACCTTAGTTACTTTTTATTATAGTAGTTTTATTTTTTCTTTAAAAATGCCTTTCTTATTTACGCCCTGCCCTTTTCATTCCCATCAGCGTCGAACTCACCATAGATCTCATTGGCTGGCCACACTGATCCCAGACTTCTTTTAAAACGCATTTTGTCATTTTCTCTTCTCAAAGCCCTGGGACAGTGAGTGGTGAGGGATGAACAGAGACACAGGCGTTTCCGAAGTCAATTCTGCAGTGTGTTTGGTGAAGCAGTGATGGTGATGGAAAGAGAGAGGGAAACAGCTAATAACAGGAGCTCAGAGGACCGCAAGGAATATGGTCCAAGGGGAGAGCAGGGGGCCCAGGACGAAGCAGCAGTTCGAGAGGGAAAGACATCACATTGTCCTAAGGATTTCTCAAGATGAGCACGTTGCATAAACGTATTGGTTCTGAAACGGCCAGGCAGTCCTGCTGCGTCTTTCCCAGAAATCATCGCATCTCGTGAAGAACACAAAACTAAGTCGTGCATCTCCACAAGACCCTTTAACGTGTGTTCAGGGACTGAAAACCTGAGCCACTCAGGGACGTGGCACATGAGAGTCTTGGGCACGGGACACTGCACCCCACTTTGTGAAGTAAGCTGCTTCAGCGTGGTCAGGAGCAGGAGTCAGGGGAGGCGGTCCTGGGGCATCAGAGAGGCAGGGCACTGGGTCAGGAGGGGCAGTCACAGTGTAGCAATGACTCTAAAAGGAAGCCTCTGTGGCCCTGGGACCAGCACTAACAGCTGAGGGCGGCGTCTCCTATAGCTTTTGACGTGAGAAAGAGCAGTAATTTGTGGGCAGCAGTTATGGCGAGGTTCTCAGTGAGGAACACTACGTAGCAGGAGCCCTTTGCATCAGCAGAGAGCTTCTGGAAAAGGGGAAGATCCTTAAGAGGCAGAAGGAGGGTAAATCTCGGAGATGAGTCTATCTCAGAATCCAAAGCAAACTTGGTGAAAACTGCTATTTTCTATCAGACACAATAAGAATGACTTTGTTCATGAAACAAACGAAACATGCTTACTACATTCCTGCTGGCTCGAACCACCAGTGGGACCTGCACAACTGTGCGTGGTGCAGCTTGGACCACCGGTGACGCAGCACATCAGTCGTGTCTAGTGATCTTTATACCAGTACAGTTGATAGGACATTTACACATATGACTGCCTGAATCTGAATTACTGCCCAAATAAAAACGAATGCTATTCATACCAATTAAAACTATTACAAGCCGGGTGTGGTGGCGCACGCCTGCCATCCCAGCACTTGGCAGGCTGAGGGAGAAGGATCGCTGTGAGTTCAACACCAGCCTGGGCTACATAGTGAGTTCCAGGTCAGTCTCAAATACATAGTGAGACCCTGTCTCAAAAAAAAATTACATAAATCCAGTTTCTGTCATTAGAGTAAAAGAAATTTATATTTGTGAATTTCTTTAAAACATTTTATGCATAAAGGTGGCTGATTTGTGCAGTGTGCAAAATATCACAATGCATTTTACTCTTGTGTGGTCACAGGGACATAACATTCATTTGTGTGTGTTGCTTGCTGATTCTAGAACAGCTTCTATAAAGTGGATTTTTTTTCAGTAATTTGCACTGATGGCATTTCTTCTTAGGTCTGTAAATTCTAACATGGAAATCTTACACATACCTCAGTGCTGATGTGTACAGTATGCATTTATTACTGCTCTACTCCAAATTAGCTGTATTACAATTTTTATACCATTTTAAGGAACCATAATATGATGACACCTGGCCTGCTAGTTCAGTGCCTTTCTTTGCACTACTGTAATCAAAGACAAGATGAAGCTTTAATGTTTCAAAGTTTTCCTTCGATCACTATACAGGTATGATTGTACAAGTTGTTAACATGCAAATGGTTCTTTTATCAGTCCATTTAATGAATTTTACACTAGAACAATTTTCAAACTTTATGATTCTGCTACATTTTTCTTTGTCTTTCCTTGTACTGTTAAACATTTTCAATTTGACTATTGTATGGCAGAAATATGTTTCTTGGGCCAGGGATTTAGCTCAGTGGTTCCACCACCTGCCTTGCAAAAGCAAGGATCTGAGTTTGATCACCGGGACCAAAAACAAAAAACAGAAAACAAAAAACAATCAAGCAAACAAACAAAAGAAGACCATGTTTCTTTTTGTGAAAGTTCTTGTATTAGGGTTATACTAATAATAACTATGTATGACGTGTGGTATTCAAATAAGAAGCTATTCATAACATCACACCATCATAAGAGTGCCCATGTACCAAAGGGCTCCACTTTTTCTAGCACAGACACGTAAATTATAGACGTAACCATTAGGCAAACATAGTTTATATCATTTTATCCCACTTTTATGCCCTTTTCCTTTGATGTATTAGTGAAAAGGCAGATGCCCTTGCCATAAAATCATACTTTCATTTTTCACTACATTTTCCCAGGTTTGACTGCATTCTTGAATATACCACTAATTTCTGGCATGATTTTTCTAAGTTTATTCAAGGGAGTCTCAGTTCTGTGCACAGTATTGTCAGATAAATGTAAATAATTCAAAATACCAAAAAGTGATAGTGTGGCAAGGTGTTCTTTATACGTTCACGGGGACACACTGCTTTTAGTCCCACACAGTCTAATACGGTACTATTCCCATTATTAACGATGTTCCTATGAGATTTTCATCCGACTAATTGTAACAAACTCCCAGAATTCTTGATGTTTTCTTCTTTTTGCAATAAAGCTACATTGCATGGCACATCTATTTGTTTCTTCAACTATAATTTCGAGTATATTATTAGATAAATATAATTTATGCAAGCAAAAAGATGCTGCAATTAGTATTCCCATACCAGAAGTTCTGCGCTCCACAGTTCCATCCGTCATTTTCCTTCTAAGACTAGCCCAGTACCACGCGCCCTTCATCTCAGTGTCACACCTGTGATCCCGCCACCTCCTGTGACCCTGCCCTTGGTACATGAAGCTTCGGGGGCATCTAGACACAAGCCATAGCAATTCGGATTCTTAAAAGACGACTGCCTGCTCCAGTTGGGACCCTCTCCCGCTTAAATCCTGGAAGGCACTGAAACTGAGAGGACAGGGAAGCAGAGAGCCCCTAGCACCACCCGCCCACAGGCGCACCTGGCCAGCAGGGGTCCGAGTCACCCCGCGAAGAAGGCATGTCCACAGGGAGGAGCGATCGCCACCCTGACACAGGTCTCCGGTTGGCCACTTAGCCAACGGCACATGGCTGATGAGAGTGCAATGCATGCCCGGGGCGCCATAAGTCCTGCAGCTACTCTCCTGTGAAGGTCCTGGGCCTGCATCTGAGATGGATCCGGGAGGATTGCTTCAGCCCCTCACTCTGCTGGAGCAGCCAATACCAGAGTCACAGCCCAAATCAGCGGTGCTAAAGGAAACCCTCGTCACCCATGGGGCCACCACATCTGTAGTAGAAATAACCAAACGGGGCCCCACACACTCTGTTGCCTCTACTGCTCCTGTTGGCACTGCCAGAGTCACCCCAAACTCTTACCTCCCTGGGCCCCGACTCACTCATCACAGCCAAGGACGCTACAGGGAAATTATACTACGGCACCTGGCTGGAAGGAAATTCAGCACTGCATAGCGAGTCAATGCCCAAGACGCGTATTTAGGAGAAAATCACTGAGACCATCCCATGAAACTGTGCCAGATGTGCAAGCCTCAGCATAAAGACACAAAAGATATGAAAAAGCAAGGTGATACGACCACCCCTAAGTCACACCTCCCTGGTGACAGTACTGAAAACACTGAAGTGGGTGGAAGGCTGCGCAAATAATTCCAAAGGACAGTTTCTTAAAGCTTAACGAGACCCAAGAGAATACAAGTAAATGAGCAAATGAAATTAGGATGACAATGCAGCGCATAAATGAGAAATTCAGCAAAGATATAAAGATCATTCTGGAGGGGTCGGATCGTGGCTGACCGGAGGGAGCAGGGTGGAGGGGCACGCAGAGGTGCGGCAGGACGGGACCCAGAAATTTCTCCATTTATTTCTCATTTATTCGTTGTTTTCCCCTGTCATTCAGGTTATGTGTGGGTGAGTCTGCACACGTGAAATGAAGAATAGTTTAGGTAATGTCTTCGATGGTTCTAGTAGGGTAACCTTCCCTAAACTGCTTGTAGAGGATTCAAGCACAAGCTTTCTCTCAGCATAGTAATCTGTTCTGACCTCACAGCTTCATGAATATCTGATCATACTTTTCTCTTTCTTGTTTTTCCCACTCACACATGGAACCCCTTAAACCGCCTCCCCAACTGCATTCCATTTTAGATATGAAAATAATACTAACAAAGTTATATCGCTTGCTGTTATCTCTCTTTGGTTCTTCCTTTCAGAGCTGTTTTCTTCCTCCTGTTTCCTTCCTTCGCTCCCTGTGCCCCAGTCTACTCATCAGTAGGCTGTCACAGTCTTTCAAGGTTACTGAAAAGAGAATGAAATTGTTCAAAAAGCTTTAAGTTACATGATTGATTCCAACCCAAAGAACATTATGGACTTTAAAATATTTTTTTCATGTGGCTGTGAGGAAAAGAACCCTTCCACATAATTGGTGGGGATGTAAACTGGTACAACCACTGTGGAAATCAATATAGAGATTCCTTAAAACGCCAAAAATAGAAATTCCGTTTGACCCAGCTGCTATTTTCTCGGTATCTTCCTGAAATAATCAAATGCATCAAATTACAGTAATATGTCCAGACCATGTTCATAGCAGCATAAATAAGAGCTAAATAATAAAAGTGGCCTGTATGTCCGTTGATAGATGTATGGATAAAGAAAATGTGGCACTTAATAGATAATGGAGTGCTACTCTTCCATAAAGAAGGGTAAACTTGAATCCTTTAGGAAAACCACTGGATTGTGAGTCCATGATGCTAAATGAAATAAATCACATACAGGGAGCTAAATATTACAAGTTTTCTTTTATATGAGAAACACAAAATGTAATTTTAAGAGCAGAATAAACTAGAGATGGTCAGACCCAGGAAGAAATTCTCCGTGGAGGTTGTAAAGGGATATGGGTAAGGGAGAAAGGAGGAGAGCTGGTGAGAGAAACTAAAAATAATCAAATGCAATCTGTGTCTCTATATGAATTCCCCAAGGTGAACATAAGTATGAATCATAAACATATCCTAATGAAATAGAAAAAGGAATTTTGGGAATAAAGTGTTCTTTAAATCAGATAAAAATTTAGTTGAAAGTCTCAACATTGGACCACATCAAGTGGAAGAATATTAGAACTTGAGGATGGGTCTTTTAAAATACTACATTTAAACAGAAATTACAAAAAAATAAGAAAGGATCAAGAAAGCTTACAAGTCCCAGGGCACCATTAAAACATCAGACTTATGGTCCAGTGGCATACCCAAACGGGGATATGTAAAGTAAGGGCAGAGGAACACCTAGTCAATGAAATATTAGCAGAAAATAGCACCAAAGAATGGATTTTCAGCACAGTAGATTTATCCCAGATAGTAACATTGTATTGTGATCAAACTGTCAAAAATACAAGGCAGAGAAAGAGCGTTAACATTTGCAAGAGAAAATGACCGATTACTTCAAGGGCCAGCCCACTACACTGGTGGTAGATGGTTCAGCAGGAACCAGGCCGCCAGGAGGCCGTGGAGTTGTGTTTCTATACCTGAAAGAAGATAACTTCCGCCTGCACAGGGCAAGGCTTTCCTTCAGGATGCGAGGAGAAGGAAAGATCTCCCAAGGAAAGCAGAACTAGGAAAGCTATGACCTGCAGATTTGCCTTGGAAAAGATGATCCACCTAGAAATGGAAGCAACTTTCATCAAGCCCGCATGGGCCATCGTAAGTCCATGAGAAGGGCAGATACAGATTGAGAAAGTAAAAAGAAGCGTGGAACGTATACTTTAGTTCTACAGTGCCCTGATGAGTTTGGAGGTGAGACTCGGTTGGAAGAGAGCCATGTGACTGGGGTGCGACCATGAAGGTTCTCATGTTCCCAGCTCCTCTCTTCCCTCGGCTTCCTGATTACCTGAGCAGCTGTTCCTTACCAGGCCCTTCCACCATGCGGTTTCTGCCTAGATCTGGCTGACTGAATCCACTGAAATCGGAAGCCAAAATGAACCTTTCCTCCTTTACGCTGTAGGGGTTGGGTGCTTTCTATAGGAGATGGGAAAGGGACTAACAGCAGACGTGTAAGGAGCCACACACTACGAATTGCCTTTGGTCCATGTTGCGTAATTTTGCTATAGGCACAAAAACCACAAAAGGATGAGTCAGGATCATGGGGAATATTGTGGAAGAGGCGTTTATTTGCCTCACCCCTTACCTGACTTGCTTTCTGTGTAGAGACAGTGAAGGTACAGTGACTGTTTCACAAGCTCCCTGGCTTCTTTTTCTTTCCTCTCTTGCAGTTGGTTTTCACTGAGGCACTGCGCGTAGCAGTGACGTGTCATTTCTGTGAGGAAAAACTTAAGAGCCAATGTACTTTTCCCATATCTCCTTCCCTGCTTTGATGATTCGGAGCACAGATGCTCCCAGTGACAGAGCCAGAGGTGGAGGGTTTGCACAACACACACCAACCTTAAAATAAGGAGACCTGACAAAGATTCCAGGGCTTCCTCATTGTAGCACATACTCAATGGGACAGGCAAATTCTGGAGGTGGCTGGATTACAAAGTGTTTAGCTTCTGCAAGCTGGAAGTGAGGATTGTCTTTTGCAAAGCTCTTTCACCTCTTGAACATATGCATCTGGTTCTCAGTACCTGAATGTGTGCTCCCTGACACAGCCTTCATTGCATAGCTCGGATTAAATCCTGTCCTCATTGCTGATGATGCCAACAGTGGTGCTGCTTTTCTCCTACTGTGCCTGTTAACTATGGATAAGCAACTAATTCAGCTGGGAAATTTCCAGAAGTCATTTTTATTCTACTCTTTTTTCTGCAAAATTTTAACTACATAGAGGAACATGCAGTTTCTACTCTGTTTGAACTTTGCATGATACTCGTGAGTGGTTTGTCCTCTGAGGACGTGAACACAGCTACCTGGGGTGTTGGCAGGTGAAGCCTAGAAGGACAGTGTGGATCGCTGAGGGTGTGGCCTGGAAGGGTCTCTGTCCTCCCTGGATTGCTGTCTGACTCCCACCACCATGCCATGAGCAATTCTCCTCTTCCAGGCTGCCCTGCCTTGGCCGACTATGGACGGAAACCCTTACACACTGTGAGCCAGATAAACCTGCCCCCTTTACATTGTGGGTGTTGGGTATTGTGTTTCAGCTGCAAGAAAGTAACTGAGACAACAGTCTTGGCAAAATGTTCAGCCAAAGAGGCTCATAATCTTCCAGGAAGGGGGTGGTGAGTGTGCCAGCTAGAATTCTCCAAGAAGCATAACCACATAACCAGTAGGAACACACACACACACACACACACACACACACACACACACACACAAACACAGAGTGAGAGAGGGAAGTTCGTATTATTGCTTCTCACTGTGCTCTGTTACAGCCTCCATGACACTGAGTCAGGGAATAATGAACGATTACTCTTAAGGGAAACAAAAGGTAGCTTTCTGCAAGCCTCTTGTCACTATGTTTTTGTCAGCCAATCAATATATGTCCGAGTTTTACTCATGTTTGTTTTGTAAAGGTGCCTTATTTAATATATACCGTAGATCCATCAACATAGAACTCGTAGCCAGCAGTGCCATGGCTCAGGTGAGTGAAACTAATTAACAACTGTATTTCTCCTAAGGCACATCACAGGCTTCTTAGGCTTAGGAACATTAGACAGCACTGATCACTATGCTTAGTGTTATTTGAAACAACAGACTTGCCAACTAAGTGCACCAACAATTTTTTAAAGTAACAGCAGTAAATATCATGAAAAGAATGTTTGTTTACAGCACGAGAGCTAGAACAAGGCGTCGGAGCACCAGGCTGTGACTCTCAGCTGGGGACGTGAGTGTGGGTGACTCAAATTTCTTGCCATTCTGCACATCTGGGAATGGCTGGGAAAGTCCTGCAGCTGTGGGTTTGGGGTCTACCTGTGGGCAAATTCACACACGCAATCTGTGACTAACAAGAGCTACTGCACACAGGCACACAGACGTGTGTGTGCTCACCTGTGTTATTCCAAGAGATTTATTTCAATGTTTGCAGATATAGACAAATCATAAATGTGTAGGGAAGGCTGGTGGCCTGGGAACTCCCATGAGAGCTGTGGTGGCTGTTGAGACAGACCTGCGAGCAGAGTAACATCTTCCTTAGTGAAACTTCAGTTCCTTTCTTGATGTCTTTCTCCACATTGGAAGGGGCCCACTCAGATCACCACAGGTTATCTTGTCTCCTTTACTTAAAGTCTACTAAGAGTAGGTGTGCTAACTACATCTACAAATTGCTTTAACAGCAACACCTCGATTCATGTTTAATTGAGTAACTGGAACTAGAACCTAGCGAAGTTGACATATAGAGCTAACCATCACAGTGAGTACAGTGTGGAAAACCACAGGGCATTTAAAGGCGGAGGATAGTATTGAGGGTTTGGTTTTGTTGTTTTGTTTTAAAGATAACTGATTTTTAAGGCTATCACAAAGTATTTATAGATGAAAAATAACTCTAATGAACAAGACAAAATATCAAGTGTGATTATCTCCGTGGTTGTACTTTTTTAAGTAGTCTACATTTCTTTTGTGTTTATAACTACACAAATAACTCACACAGTACTTGTATGTTAGAGTATATGTAGTAGTTTTATATTTCTTCACAACTAATTGCCATATAGTTAGTAGTTTATAGCAACACAAATGCATTATCTCATTTTCTGTGGATTAGGAGCCTGAGCTCGGATGGTCTAGGTCCTTTCTCATGGTCTCACCAGACTAACTAATGAGGTGTGAGGAGGGCTGCAGCGCCACTGTTGTCTTGAGGTTTTCCTTTAAGTTCGCTGGTTCTTGGCACTAGGACCGAGGCTCTGGTTCTGGTCAGCTGCCAGCCAGTGTGAGTCAGTGTGGACTCTTGTTCTTCTCAGTGTGTGACACACACCTTCATGACCAGCGGGGGACTCTCTGGCCAGGCTTCTGGACTCCTGGAATCACTGTTGGGCCTCCTGGGATGGACTCTATCCAAACCTAGCAGAAAGGGATTAAAAAGAGGATGCAAAGGTTTTAGATGGCGTTTTAGGATTTTGCCTCCCACATCATGTAATAACAACTAATAAACTTGTGCTTGACAAGCTGAAAAGAATTAAGCAAAACATGCTGAATGCTACTGTTCCTGAGAGCTGGTACTAGGGGCGAAGGTGTATTTTCCCTTGAAATGATATAGTTTAAAAGTTCTTCTATAATAAGTATGTTTTTACCTTAGTTTTAATTTATTTTATAAAATAATGGTGCGAATTTATGAAGGAAAAATACAACAGTAGTGAAGATGTTAAATTAAAAGTATAATTAGTTCTGATTTCTTTCCTGTGATCACTTGTCTAGGTTCCCTCTACAGTACAAATAATTAAAAATTCGGAGGTGTCCTTCTAAGTATTCTACTTTTCCTGTTCATTAAACAATATATTTTAGATACAGTATAGGAATGCAACTACTAAAGTGTCAATTTTTATACTTACATTTTTGAGTTCTAAGAATTCCAGTTTCTTCCCTCATAAAATCAACTCCTCAGTAAATGTTAAATGTTTTATCTCATTGCTTATTTAAAAAATAATATTCCTTCAACTTGCCACGTTTGACCACAAAGTCCATGTATGTTAGCTTCAGCATGTGTGTTAGCCATGGTTCTGTTTCTATCTTTTTCTTTTGGTTTTGGCTGATTTGATCTTGTCTCTTGTCATTCCTGGTATTTCTTTTTGTTTTTTTCATTAATTTTATCGTACATTTTGGGTATACACTACAGTTACATTCATCATGAGAATCTTATACCTTTCCATGATGGATCTTGGTTCTCATTTTTCCGCATTTCCCTGCCCTCCCTTCACCCCCTTCACAATTGCCTCTTTACAATGACTTTGTTTCCATGTTTTTCCATTTCTCGTTGTTTTCTTTTCCCTTCTTTCCTTCCCCTACCGCTCCCACTTCTCCTGTTCCTGTAGACATTTTCTTATTTCACAGTATCAATTATACATTTTGATTCTTATTTTTACTTTTAGTTTTTCACACCAGAGAAACTATTCAGTATTTACACGTGTGTCCTATTTATTTCACTTAAGAATATGGCCTCATTGTGCCTCCACTTAGCTATAAATGTGTCTAACATTCCAGATATTAATCTCATATTAGATATATGATTTATAAATATTTTCACACATTCCCTGAGTTACATTTTCAGTTTTTTCAGTACTTGGAGGCACATTTTGATGTAGTCCAATTTGTCTTTCTTTGTGTTGCTTATGTGTTTATTGTCATATCTAAGAAATCATGCTTAGGTTGAAAGTAATTTGCTTTATTTTCTTCTAAGAGTTTTATGCAGTACCTTAAACTCTTACCTTCAAGTCTGATCCATTTTGATTTCAATTTTTTTTCCTGGTACCAGGGATCAGGACCTTGCTTTTGTGAGGCAGGTGTGATGCCACTGAGCTAAATCCCAGCCCACAATTTTAATTTTTATGTGGCATAAGGTGAGGGCTGAGCTTCCTTCTTCTCCATGTAGATACCCAGTTTTCCCAGCACCATTTTTTGAATGTTGTGTTACCTGGTACTGGCATCCTTGTCAAAAGTCCCTGGACCGTACATATGAGGACCCTTTTCTGGACCTTGATTTATTCCATTGATCCATATGTCTTTCTTTATGCCACTGCACTCTCTTTTGATCAATGTTGCATTGCGATAAGTTTTGATCTCACAAAGTGTGAGTCCTCCAGCTTTGTTTCCTCTTTCAAGATTATATTGGCTATTGTGATTTCACATGAATGTTAAGATAGGGCTGTTTCTGTAAAAAGTACCATTGAGATTTCGGCAGGAGCTGTGTTGAATCTGTAGATCACTCTGAGCAATGCTGATGTCTTAATAACCTTTCTATTTATTTACAGTTTTAATTTCTTTCAGCGATGCTGTTTAATTTTCATTGTACAACTCTTTGGATAGTTAAGTTTATTCCTAAGTGTTTCTTTTTGGTGCTTCGGTAGGGATTGACTATTGTTTGTGACAAAAACAAGTACTGCTCTGAGGATTTGAATATATTACATCGATTCCATTCTTGATTAATTTATATCAAAGAGGAAGACAAAATATTACAGTGTGTCACAAGGTTTTTCACAGGAAGTTACTGGAGCACGCAGAGTTGGCCTTTGTACGCCAGTGTAAGATATCATTTTGGAGGTGACATCTCCACAGAACCTTGAAGGAAAAACAGGCTTGAGAAGAAATAAGAAGGGAACAAAACAAAACAAACAAACAAACAAAAAAAGGTGAGCTGGGCGTGCTGGCGTACGCCTGTAATCCCAGCACTCGGGAGGCTGAGGCAGGAGGATTGCTGTGAGTTCGAGATCAGCCTGGGCTACATAGTGAGTTCATAAAAAAAACAAAAAAAAAAAAAAAAAAAAAAAAAAAAAAAAAAAGAAAGAAAGAAGAAGGGAGGACTAGGAAAATCGTCAAAAGTGCAGGGAAAAGTGCTTCACAAGCTGAAAAGGGGTTGGAAGTGCGAAGCAGCCCGATGTGTAGCGTGCCAGGGACGCCCGAGGGCCCTGCAGGCTCTCAACTGGGGTAAAACGCAGTCGGAAGTGAAGCTAGAATTAAAAATAAAATAATAAAGGAAATGGCTACGTGCGTTGGTAACAGGGCTCTGAGAAGAACTCGGCGCCTGAGCCCCTCCCGGAAGTCCTGGCTCCTACGCGGCTGAGCTCCCGGGCCAGGCCGGTCTGCGCCTGCGCTGAGGTGGGGCAGCGTCCAGGTGTCCACGCGCTGTCCATGCGCCCGGGGAAGGGGAGAACTTTGTCTCTTCTTTGCTGTAACGAGGCAAAATCATTTTATAAAGTGGGATTTCTCAGGAATTCCGGGCCGCAGAGTTAATCGCTGGCAGGTTAGTACAAGTAACTGCTACTTCACTCTTTTTATTTTTAAGAGAAATGTGCAAAATTATTCAAGGAGACAGCAACCCACCTTCAACTTTTTTTTGTATGCCAGCAATGCAGATATTTTACGGAGTGACCTTGAATCACAACAGTAAGGAGAATCAGGTGTAATATATTAGAGCCACTGTAAGTTAGCCATGGGAAAGGAAAAAGAACCTTTATAAAATAAAGTTGTTGCGATCTGCCATTTAAAAAATCATAAACTATAAGAGAGAATACTATCCTCTCTTCTGGAAAGCTTGCAACAGTGGTACACAAAAGGTCCTCATTCTAGCAATGAATACGAGAGTGATCTTTGTTGCTGTGTAGATAATAGTAAAGGTAAAATATAAATTCAATATGTGTATATATTGTGATCACGGTTTTTTTTCTGCACAGTCTTGTGCAAACCCTATTATTTATTATTCGTGGACCTAAGTCAAAGAGACAAACAATATATATGTGAATAGTAAACTGGTGAGCAAGCAGAATTTAAGATTTTCTGCAATTTTTATTAAAATTAATTTAATTTGGTTGTGGTACAACATATCAACAACTCAAATGTTAATCACAATGGCCTGGGAAACAGAATGGAGGCAAATTTAAAAACTGCCATAATTGATGATAAATAATACTAAAGTCCAGATACTTTACTACTAGGAGAGTCTTACTACTGTAGTACTACTTCAACTTTGTTTTTATTTTGCAGCAGTCGAGTAAGATTCATTAAATCATGTTCAAATCCCAAGACAGCAAAAGTAGCACAGTTGAGTAGTAATTGTTACAAGCAGACACAGGGTGAAGTGAGGGGACAGTACAGCACTGGGACAAGACTGCTCTTCTCCAATGCAGAGGAGAACACGAATAAAAATCAACTGCCCGAGGCCTTTTATATATGAGGCAAACACTACTACTGCTAGTGTTTCCTAAGTGTGTAAGCACTTGTAGCATGGTACAATCATATATGCTTAGCATTGGGCCCTGGGTCATCCAGTAAAGATTAAGGGACATGCAGGAAAAAAAGCATTTCAGAAAATATAATACAAAATATTTTAACTCTTGCCTAAAGAGGCCGAACTCTTTAGTCAGATCATTTTCTATGCAGACTTATTTCTTAATGATTTTGAAATTACGATATTGGTTTAAATTGCTAAGGTTTGCACTGACATAGTGAAATCCTTTGTTTCATATGAAATTATTAAAAATTATCATAGTTGCTTATTGCTTGTGATAATTTTTATTGGGGGAACTAGCTAAGTAGGACTGCCTAGTTGTAGGCAAAGCCACCTCTCCTTCCAGATCAGGTAATTTGTAAGAAAGTTGCCGTACTTGCTCCACACCACACAGTTACTCCATGGTGGAAATAAAACTCTAAATGTAACTTCTTATTTCCAGGTAAATGTTATTTTATCATGTCTGATTCTTCTCAGATATTTAATAAAGAACAATGACTATATTTGTTTTATGTTGCTGCTGTAAAAGTGTTTGGAAAAGCTAAGTTGAATGGACTAAATAAAAGAATAACAAATAAAAACAACTAGCTTACTGAGTGCCTCGTAGGTGTCAGGCGTAGTGCTCAATGTGATCGCAGAGGTGTGACCTCAAGAACTCTGGTGTTATGGAAGAATAACAGGAAGCTTAGTCCTTTTTAGCACAAGCCAAATTCCAGCTGAGGTCCTCTTCTTGGACTCCATGGCATCCAGGAACACACATAGCCCGGTGTGTGGCTGGAGAGAAATGAAGAAGACAAAACAGCCAAAGGAGATCAGTTGGGCTGAGGGGTGAAGAAAAGTTTCATCTAGGAAAGTGCAGTTTATACAGATTACACAAAAACAGAATCATAAGACTAGAACGAGGAAGGGCAGTTTATTCAAATTTCAGCCACTAATCACCATAAAAAACTGTTATGCTCTTTCTGTGAAAGATTAATATCCTGAATTTTAAGAGGATGACTATAATATCTGAAAAACACTTTCTTTCTTTACAGAGACTTTTGGAGCTTCTTCATAATTATGTAAATAACATTTCCCAGAAAAAAAGGTAAACAAATTAAGAAGATTTTTCAAAATGATGGAAATGACATAATTTTTATAAGTATAATTGCATATGAATACCTTCTCTGCATACTTAAATTGGCTATGTTAATGTTAACAGTAGTAGCTAGTAGTTACAGACTACATTTTCTAGGCAAGCCACCGTCCTGGGGAAATTCCATGTGCCCACTCCTTTAGTCCTCAGAATGACATGAAAACCTTTGGTCTTCACCCCTCACAGACAAGTGAATTTCAATCTGGGGTGTGTAGGTAATGCATGTGCTGTGTCCCCCTTTGCCTGTGCCCCTCTGAACCTTCTCTGCTCTGTGTTTCGTGGCAGGGTGGCTTCAGGAGCACACAGCCTCTGCAGCTGCCCAGGTGCACACCCAGTCTCGCACATGCTTACTGCTTTACTGTTGCTGTCCTGAGCTAGTGACACAGAAAACACCAGCCCAGCGCGAGGTGTCCCGTGACTGGACCAGAACGCTTAGCTCCAGGACCAGGTGCAGATTTTCTCTCCACAGAACTAGTCAGTTTATGTGCCTGGCGGCTATGAAATTGTTCCCCTGGCTCACTGGCTCTGCACTGACTGGGTTTTAGATTCGCCCCGTTTTCCTCTCTAATCCCGAGAGGAAGAAGGTTCTGGAACTGCTATAGGCAATGCCCGAGACTGGGATGGGGGTGGCCAGTGGACTGGTGGTTGTCTGAGTAGCTGTGTTCTGTGCATGGAGCTGGATTCGTAGGGCTGTTATTTCAGCTTCTGACAAATGCTGACATAATGACTTTGTCAGGCAAGCTCTAGAGGAGTAGAGTAAAGATCTTAGCTCTGGGAATTCTCAGATATTAAAAATGAATATGCAAGAAAGTGCTTGTCAAGGAAAAAAGTGGGACATTAGCAGTTACTGTACATTTCACTTTCAATTTGCATGTTTTAAGAGTCTGGGTTTTTATATTAAGATGTTTAATTCACCATTATTTTTCGCCATTACTGGAAAATAAAGGGATATTCCTTAAAGTTCAATTTCATTATGTTTCAATTTCTTATTTTAGAGTATTTCTTTATGGGTAAAGAAGCTAAACTCCTAGAGATACTTCCATTAGCTATTAATAACTAACACAAAATAGGAACCCAACTTTTGCAAATGGCCATTGTATCATCACCATCAGAGAGTCACTAATGCGCTAGCTCACTGATGCTGATTTAGAGCATATCTGAGGAGTGTCAAGTAGGCGGTGATGTACTATTGAACAAGAGTGAAGATTCAAAGAAACACAGAGATTTTTGGAGTCATGTAAAATTTATGTTGGTTGATAATTTGTAGACAATATGATTATATCATTGATATATTCAAGCAAATTTACAGGTACTATCTATACAGTAATTTGTAGTCATCTTAAGATCCTTTTGATAATTAGGTATCTATTCAACTTCTCGCAAAATGGAGAGAAGTATAATTTTTTTTCATTTTAGAGGTAAAGAATTTACCATAAGAGAGACTACATTTCTGATCAAGGCTTTGTCAATCAACCAGCAACAAGACTGGAATTAAAATATAGCTATTTTGATTTTCTGACCAGATCTGCATTCATTTATTTATTTGTTTGTTTGTTTGTTTATTGGTACTGGAGACCAGACTTGGGTCCTTGTGCTTGTGAAGCAGGCAGTGGAACCACTGAGCTAAATCCCCAGCCCCACCAGATCTGCATTCTATGTGATAATCTCTCCAAATGATATTGAAAAAAAATTTTTGGAAAATGCTTACATAAGGCAGACTAAATGGAAAATATGTGGCAATACTTTTTGGCTGTGGTAAACTGAATATGAATTCCCAGACTTCTTGAACAGCTCAGGAGAGAAAAGGCATGTGCCTCTTTTCTTTGGTGATCTCATTTGGGGAAGCTTTGCTTTATTTCAGAATCTCAGAGGAAATATTCATGTTGGTTGATAGTAGCAGAAATGCAAATAACAATATAACTCAAATGAGAAAAAGTACATTTTCTCTGGACTTATTTGAGTGATTTTTACCTCAAGGTCAGCAAAGAATTTAAAAATGCAGTTGGCAGCATGAAGTGATAAGATTGTCCTTTGGTCCCATAACTCTGCAAACTTATTTTGTTGAATCTCGATGCTGGATGCCAACGTCAGGGCAGAGTGCATGGAATTTTCTTCACAAAGACGGGGCTGCAGCAAAAGCTCTGTAATCAATATGTACTCACTGCTACTTTCTAATATAAATAATGGATTGATAAGACAGTGGGTCAGCTTTATTGCCATAGGAAGCTTTTTCCCATCTTACACTATAAATTATTGCTCTATTGCTCTATATCCTTTCATTAAATCTAGTTTTATGTTTCAGCATTATGGCAAGTTGCATGCCTGGATTCTCTATAAAGTTGTATTAGGCTGTCTGTGAACCACAGGGCTTTGAGCTTGATGTTTGAGTACTTTAATTGTCACTATAATTGATTTACCTTTGACTTGGAGTGGAGATTTCTCTGTAATTTGTTGATGATTAATGACTATCCTCTGGTTATCACTACTCAGAAGGCCAGAAACAGAACATTGGTTTGTGTTGGCTCCTAACTTTTCTTGAAAGACTTTAAGCATAATTGAGGAAAGTTGTATAAAAATGCTTTTGCATCTTCTATTTTTCAACTATGTGTAGGAATATTCTGGAGGTGAAAATTAAGCATATATTGGTGAATTCTATTTTTATATTCTTTATGTGCAGTGACATTAAAACTTATAGCATTTTGATCAGTATATTAGTTTTAGAAAAATAAGTGCTTTGAAAGATTATGAGAAGTTAGGGTATTTGAGTTAGTACAGAAATTCTAAATGAAAGTTCTCCAAAAATGATATCATTATTACTAATGAGATTAAGCGTTAATAAATATAAAGTATTGGCCAACACACTAGGAAAAAAGTAGTAGTAATTACAAGGATCTGACAATACTAATTCTTTTCAAATGATTTCTAGTTCAGAATCTTAAGCACAAAAACACAAGTTGATAGTATGCAAAATAATATTATCATATACTCAGAAAGTAAAGAATTACATAGACCAGAATTTTTGTCCACCTCTTCCCATCCACAGAATTTCATACACATTATACTCTAGGAAGGACTGTTAAGTGACAAAAGGAGGTGGACAAAAAGAAAGATTATTTACTTCTTCATGAAGATTAAAGCCCAAGAGTCTTACAGATTCAAATCAGTTATTCCAAGCTCATGTAAAATAACAACACTGATCTATGCTGTTAGAAAGAGGCCCACACATTGTATTGACTGTGAGGGAATTTCAACTAGTTAAGGAGGTCCAGAGAAACTTCCTTGAGAAAAGGATGGTCAAGTTCATAACAAAAGATGTAGCTGTTGGATGAAAGGGGAAGAACGCACAATATGGGCAGTGGGGTGTGTGTGTGTGTGTGTGTGTGTGTGTGTGTGTCTGTGTGTTGGGGAGAGTGTTAAATAGGAAAAGCAAACCCGCTCATATAAATTGCAATGCAGCATTTGAAGAGTACTGTCTTTATCTAAAAAGCAAAAGGAAACTTGACCAGGGGTGTGGAGGGCATGTGGCAAGGGCAGGTAAGAGGATCTGACAGTCACTTGATAGCAAAGGCTGTCACTGAAACCAGAGATGTTGTACCGGAAGGGACTCAAGAGCACCAGGACATGGATTGTTAGGGCCACTGAGATAGCTCAGATGGCAGAGGATCCTGGGAGGAGACCTTGGACAAGGTTACGGTGAATGCATACATAGATAAGTGGACAGAAGGAAAAGTGGAAAAGAACTGGTGACAGTTTAGGAAGGGCTAACAAGGGCTACTGCTACTACGTGGGGTGGGAAGTCTGAGTCCAATACAGCAGAAAGGGACAAAGAGTCCTCAGCTGGGTGGCGAGGGAGGCGGGGAAAACTTCCAGATAGTTCTCCATTTCATCTAAGTGAGGAATTGCTCTAATCCATGCTAGTTGCAAACATATTTCATAAAATGCTGACTTTTTTTTGTTTCTTCTTTCTTTCTTCCCCAAATCCACTCACTTTTTAAAAACTGCAAGAATTGACTTCATTTAGAGGTGTAGGTTGAGCATCTCAAAATCCAAAATCTCTTCAACATCAACATAGCACTGTGAAGGAAAAACCACAACTAACCTAGGAAAGGGTTTCAGTCAAAACACAGCTACACTAAAAGTGTTGTACGAAAGTACTTGCAGGCTATTGTATAAGGCATGTATGAGCACAAATGTTTAGACTTCCCTCAGTATCTCATTGTAAATATGTAAGTTTTCCAAAATTAAAAAATCAGCTATCTAAAACACTTTGGGTTCAAGTACTTGAATAAGGGATACTCAAACTATAATTAGTAGAAAGAATCCAATATATTCTTATGTCTATGTTAACAATCTGTCTGAAATATGAATGAGTCTGATCTAAAAAATTCTAACTATACTGTACACTGTCCAAATGTATGCAATTTATACTATTTACACAGCATACATGATATATTTAGACGTATTTATCGAGGATGTAGCTTTGAAGACTATATATTTTATCAATTTTCTATGGTCAGTTGCACAATAATGTCTGGATAGTCAAGGTTGGATGAGGGCTTTATAAAAAACTCTCAGGATTCCAGTAGCTTAGTAGCCAATACAAGTAAGTGAGGTGGATGGGCTCTTCACTCGTTCCTGGATCTGGGCTGTGCTTGTACAGTAAGCCGTTTGTGCCTTATAAAGCTCAGAGTACCCAGTGAGTTCATTTTTGGGGTTTTTTTTTTAGACAGGGTCTCACTATGTAGTTGAGACTGACCTGGAACTCACTATGTAGCCTAGGCTGGTCTTGAACTCACAGTAATCTTCCTGCCTCAGCCTCCTGAGTGCTGGGATTACAGGTGAGCGCCACCATGCCCGGCTCCCACTGAGTTCTGATGGGGAGGATTGGGTCAGAGGTCGTACAAGCAGACGTCATTCAGGTGGTGTGACCTTCTTTCTCCCGTTTTCCATTGGCCACGACTCAGTCACAAAGCTGACCTGACTGCAGAGGAGGCTGGAAGGGCAGTATAATCTAGCTCTCTGTCCAGGAGGAGAAAGAAATGTTTTTAGGTAATGCCCAGCAGTCTCTGCCACAAAGACAAAATATTTTTCAAGTAAACGTACAATAGTAGACTAAATTGCCATTAAGGTAGAAGACAGTACAGAATTCTACTCATGAATATTTTATTGAGACTTTCCATCGTCTATGTCTTACTGCTCATTCCCATACCTGTTGCTTTTACTTTTCCAAAGCCTTTCTTTATATACGTGTGTGTTTTATATATGTGTATGTCCACAGATACTAAGAGATACTATTTCTGGCTCATTTCTAACTCTAATAGTAATGGTGACACTAATACTGAAGTGCAAACTTATTTTCCAAGGATTTTCTTGTTTCTCCAGGAAAGCATAATGATTCATTTATTAGATTCTTCCAAGATTCTAGTGGAACTTAAAAATTCAGTTGCATTAAATTACATATTGATTTATGGAAACTTAGAGCTTCATAATACTGAATCTTTCTTTCCTGGAACATGGTATGTCTTTCTATATATCTATCATTTTCAAGCAATAAAAACTTGATTGAGCCTCTTTGAGTAGTAGAAGGTTTGACTAAGTGGAACTGGAATCAAATTTGCTCTTAGGTTCTGAACTCATGCTACGTGAACGCTATGAAACACATCTGTTACTCTTAGTTGCTGACATTTTTAGATTGACTTTACCTAGGCAATGAAATATTTTTCTAGTTATCAGAACTTTTCGGATAAGTTTGACAAAATGTTGAGAGTCCAATTATTTATTTGCTTATACTTTTAACATAAAATATTCCTTGGTGAGGCTCCCTAATAATAATTTTATACCACCACTGCCACATCTGTGTAGTTTAGTGTTGGTGTTATTCAAGAGTAACCTAATATTCTTTTATAAAATTTTATTTGAAAAGCTAATATTAAAAATTAATTATTTTGCATTATTTCTTGTGAAATTTGTTACAAAGCTCTTAATCTAGACAGATTATTTAAAATCAGTGCCTTTTATGTGTCATCTGAGAGTTTTGCTTTGTTTACTTAGAAAGGAATTATATACTATCAAGGTCTTCAGAGTTGTGTGGCTCAAATTTATGCTTGGACACCATTCAGTTCTTATTTAGTCAATGTAAGAGTGGCTGTTTTATTATTTTATTTTGAAAGTTCTCTGTGGGATGAGACTTCGTTACATATTACAGGTTGAATCACCCTTTAGCCCAAAGACTGCTGTATTTTAATTTCTAAACAAATCGTCATTTTCTGTCCATGCACTCGCCGCTCTATCTGTACTAACTGTGGGAAATGCCTCAGTGCAGTTACAGACTTTACTCTCTCAGGAGTCGATTTTCCTTCCCGTCAGTGCTCTGAAACTTTTATTTCTCATAGTCCTGAGTATCAGAAGTAGCTCACAGAGCTGGAGGTGCAGTTCTGTTGTGCAGTGGATGCTCAGAAAATGCAAGGTCTCCTATTCATTCCCCGGCACCGAAAACCAACCAACCAACCAAACAAAATGAAGCAAAACAAAAGACCGAAGCAAAACAAAATCTCACAAAATATGTTGGCTGCAGAGGTTCAGTCACTCCTTCCAGGCAAACTAAGATTTTGGTTTAAGGGAAGGTGTTTATAATACCGCTTGAGTTTCATCTCTTTTAGGCCATTTTCCCTTCATCCTTTTCATGTGCTTGATTTTTTAAATCCTTGAAATAATTTCTTTATTTTTATCCTTTATGCATTTTTGGTTTGCACTTACTGACTAAAATTGGATACAAGGATCCTTGTATTTTCAATCTGAATCTTAGTAATTTTTCCAATGTTCAACCATCTGCTCAATGAAGGTTAGTGTTCTGACCACTAACCCAATGCTTATTCTGAATCTTACTAGCTGACCTTCTTATGCTTGTCACTAGAGCACGCTTACTCTTAGGGAGCCAGTAGCATGCTTGGAATGCTTCTTAGGTGTAGGGAGGATTGGTTTGCAAGTCTTTATCCTAATATGCCTTTTCTCCGACTCCCAGGATCCTCCTAGGAAATCATGACGTCCGCGTAGGGCAGAATAAATGCTACTTAAACAGAGAGTTCCTTTGCCATTGGCTACTGGGAGATCAATTCTAGCCCACATGGAATGTTTAGCCTGAAAGGAGTTTCGTTGTTGGTGTTCGCACTCTCACCATGGACATCTAATAATGGGATTTATAATGGTGCCTTGCTGTAGTGTCAGGTCAGTTCTCCTACCCTGAGAAAGACCTGATATTGGCCTGAATGTTAGGAGAGGCTGGTGACTGACAGGCAGCCTGTGGGCAGTGTGAGATCAATCTGAAACTGGACTTCAGAGGTTCAGGCGGTCCTCCCTGGCTGGCACTTTAACAATAAATGCTTACCACAGAGATAATTAGATTATTATATCCAAATACAGTCTGGAAAGAAGCCATCATATCTGTGAGCATGTTGGATGGATTGATCTTGGGACAGAAGTTAAATTTAAAATGTGTTAGACTAACTGGGTATAACTGAATATTTTCTCTTGTCCTTGGATGGTTTTTAGTTTGGTGTTAATCAAATACTCTTTTTTACAGCATTGTGTTGAAAAGGGGTGGGAAAGATCAATTAAACTACAAAATTTAGCAATTTAAAATAGTCTGCTGTATCTTGAATGGAGATAAAATGCGTCTCTGAAGATTTTCTAGGTTTCAGTATGTTTAAAAGTTAGTAGTGATTAAAAACTGCAATAAAAAAGAATTGAAACCATGAAGATTCCCTATGGACACCCTTCCCTGGAGTCCAGAAGTGGTAACCACGAGGCCAGACGACGGCCTCCTGGAAAGCCTCTTTAACAATTTGGGAGACCCTGTAAAAGCATACCAGTGAAATTTAAAGATGCTGAACAAAGATCTTCCAAACACCATGAAGTTGGCTAACTTGTGGAGCTAGGAATTAAGAGATCGGGATATAATTATTTTCAAAGATTCCAATGGTAACATTCAGAAGAGGTAATGACAAGCATGAGAGCAGTATTTGACATAAAAATGTTTTTCTCAGGTGGACTTGTTAATTCATGAGGTAGTTTATGTGTACTTAGGTTATATTCTGATAATTTTCATAATTGCCAATGAGTTGTCTGTGTCACTTGTACTATATTGTCATAGTTAACTTCATTTATATTTAAAAGTAACAAAGTGGGGCCTGAAAACTTTAGTTTTGAGAAAAATGTCACTGAAAAAAATACCCTACTGGGGCCATTTGATTCTCTGCTTCTATTAAGGGGCTATTTTTATGATAGCAGATGTGCGTGTTTGCTACAGCTTGCATATAATCAGTATTGGCTCTTATTGTTAAAGGAATTCTGTTATAATTTTTTGTATTTCTTTTAGATTTTACAACCCTTGAAATCCTTTAAGCCTTACAATCATTTTCCAAGAATAGTGTTGAGAATAATTCAAACTGATTTAGAAAACTGCTGCTTTTATACCTTCTATGCAGTGCAATAGTGGAGGTGTACTTGAAAGAGTCAATGTAGCTTTGATTGGTGTCTGTTGACAGCCCCAGAGTGGCAGGCCGAGGGAGAATATGGCTAAGTGCTTGTTTGTGGAGTCAGCTAGTAGCAGCAGGAGTTCAGAAAGTGACTTAGTGCATTGGTCATGTGCTTCAGATCCAGGGGGCTGAGGCCATTAGAGGAAAGACAAAATTCTCAGTGTCGTACACCTTCTGAGTGCTCGACATTATGTTGTCTGTCCAACTGTGAAATGAATTCCGGGTTGTCTTCCATTCCCAGTAAGTAGCTAAAACTGCTTTCATGTAAAGTAGGCAGCAGAGCAGTAATTACTGCACACACCTGAAAGTGGACCGAGCTTATTTACCTTGTGTCTTTAACGTGATGCACAGGTTGACTAAACTGGCACCAAGTAGCCTCATGGGTGACACCATGGTGAACAGGAGGACATGATCGTAGCAGTCATGGCTTATTTCAAGTTGGGTTTCATCATAGCCCAAAGACCGGGGGAGTGGGTATGGATCTCAAACTCCAATCTTTGGACAGAGATTGTAGGAACTTACGGCCAGAATTCAAGTTCTGTTCTTTCAGAACGTCTCCCTGGTGTCATCGTGCTGAGTTGTCAGCAGATGCTGGCCGAGAGGCGAGCCAGGTCTTCTCAGACGCGTCTTCCCCGAGTGGTCGGGCAGTGAGTCCACACACACGCTGCAGCAACCCAGAGTCCCGACGGTGGGGTCCGGTCTGATATGTCTGAAAATGAAGGCATGTCTCTGAGCGCATTAGTGCATGAGCATGCTGAGTAATCAGAATTCATTTAGCTCTAGAAATGAATTCTTTTATTTCTATTTTATAAATGAGAATGAAGCACAGCGTAGTAAGTCATCTGAGGTCACAAAACGAGTACACTAGATTCAGACTCATGCAGGTTGGCAATCGTATCTCCACTCTGAATCACTCTTTCATGGCGCTTTAGGCATTTTGACATATTTGGCCCCTATTTCCTAGAATACTTACAAAATTTTTAGACTTTGACAAGGAAACAACATACAAAAGTCGTTTGGTATTCACGTTTTAAGAGGCATAACACTTGCCTACATGCAGGATTTTGATACCCATCAGAAGTGTCTTTATTTAAAATATACTTTACTGGATCACAAGTGTTCAAGATGAGGTGCCTGTAGATATCTGGTGTGCAGTCCTGGTTCTCTGAAAGCTTGAGTTTAAGGTGCTTGAAATTCTCAGGGTAAGGTGCTTTGTAGGTACTTTTTCTCTGGTTCAAGTATTTGTTGTTTTCATTAGATTCCCAAAGGATTCTGTGACCCATAAATATTAAAAGCCCAACCTAAATTTCTTCAGAGAATGCGTTTGTCTTTCTTCTGAGTACTGCAGCTCTCTCTGTAAACGTGGCCATTCGTTCTGTTTTCCTCCCCTCCTTCTGCTCCCTACTCCCATAGGACCAGGATGTCCACCTCTCTCCTTTGCCCCAAACCAGGAAGGCTGGTAATGAAAGTAATAAGGCACCGATGACCCAAACTCTTCCCCTGGCTTCCAAAAGGACCTAAATAGCAATCACAAAGCAGCTCAGTCTCGCTCCCCCAGTGACTCTTCGCAGAGCCACCTTGGGATATTATAGCTGCCCGGCCTAAGCTTAGAAAAGTCACCTCTTGTCAGAGGTCACTCAGCACAACCTGGTTACTGTCTAGTGACTGGGTCCACATTAATTCACTCTTTCTCCCACTTAGGCTGCTGTCTTTCCTGGATTATCCTCACCTTTGAAGACAAATGAAACACCAGAAATGTAGGAGTAGGGAAAACTCAAAGTAGACAGCAGCTAGGTTTGTTTTGTAAATTCTTATTTAAACGTCTAAATGAATACGCTCACCAAGTTTCTGTGCATCAGAAAACTCAGTTTGTTACCAATTGATTAATGGGTTCATTCTTTTCTTCATACAGTGGCTTGGCACCTGCTTCTGACGTAGCAGTGAGGCAGGCTTGCTTCATTCTCATCCACCGTCAACTCCATCCACACTTCCTTAAGCTCTCTGAATGTCAGTTGGAGTCTTGAGCATTTAATACATTCTTCTTTCCTAAAGCAAGCAAAATATTTTAGTTCTACTGTGCACAAAGCCATCCTTATCGTTGGCCCTGTGTTCCTAAGTAGCTTCTGGCAAATTACTTAGTTTTTCAGTTTCTTATTAATGGATGACCATGTATATCAAGGAAGATAGTAATGCTGCATGACTGTAAAGACTAGAAACGATCCTAAACACACACAGGGCCAAGAGTTCCAGGCAGCAAAGGGAACGTGGGAAGTCTCCCTTCCATCCGGCTGCTGACACGAGTGTTTAACCTGTGTCCATCCTGTTCTGCATTCTTCCTTCGTGGCTGCAGATGGCCCCGAGGCCATTGTCTGCTGTTCAACTTGAAAATTGAACTTGTCTCTTTGAAATATCTCATGCAGTGTAAAAAGTGTAAGCAAACTCTGGCACTAAAATCAGCTTACGCGGAGACGAACAAGTGAATACAAACAAGTGAATACAGATGTCTACTTTGCTGAGTTCCCCGCCCCCTTCCTTGCTGCCCTTTCGCTGGGATGTGCGTCATCTGACAGAACCATCACTCCGTGTACGTTCAAAGGCTACAGATTCAGCAGCAGGCTGTAAATGGTACTGTAAGTGATAGCTTAACAATTTCTGGTAGGCTTAAAAATGGACCCTTGTACAGACTAATACACTGTATAATTCTTTATAAAGATGAATGGAGAAAATAGCCTGACTTTAATAGAGGGCTCTTCCCGTAACAGCTGGAATTTGTGATTCACAGCAAACCCATACAAGAGCACTGCAGTTGAAGGGAATGCCTGGCTTCTGGGAGTCAATTAGAATTTATATTTAATCAACCTGAAAAAAAAACCCAAATAGAATTCCAGTAAGGAAATCACTTTTGTAGCCTTTCGCGCAGAGATCTGTTTTGACACAGCTGTCCCTGCAATATGTTGGACGTGGCTGCCAGGCAGAGGCTGTGAAAAGTAGTTTTTATGGCTGTCAGAGGAGGAGAGCACGGACCTCAGGGCGGAGGGCTGGCTTCCTTAGTCAAGCTGTGGAGCCCCAGTTGGCAGGAAGCACACCGGGGTTCTCGGCTCCTGCAACAGCCTCAGGAGGCAGGGATGCATCTGCCAGGCCGAGTTTCCCGTAGCCATTTCCCTCTGACAGCGGATTGGAATCGACTTTGGTTAAGTCTGACGTGTGACCAAAGGCCAGCATGAGTGTCTGCATTCTAAAAATCATTGAGGGAAAAGAAGCATTGCCGTTAATCCCCTGAAAACATTCCCTCTCACTTCAAACGCGTTTACTCATCCTGCTTGCTACTTCATGAGGTTCTTTCGAAAGTCCTCTTTCTGAGAGACGTAGCTGTGCTGTCGTGGCTGGCTTCGTGCCTGGATTGATTAAACACTTCCACCTTGCATGCTCATCTGACACTAAGGAAGAGCCGGACACCGCCCGGGGTCAACCCACCGAAGGAGCGAATGCGGAGGATGAAGACCGTGGTTTCTGGGGCCCGTCTTGCTGTTGGATGGCACTTGGTGGCAGCTTTCCCCACATTTTAACCACACCTCATAGGGCATGAGAGAGGCCTTCCAGAACGGCATCGGGAAGTGGTGAGAATTGATACCATAAGGTGATGAAGGAGACTAATGGCAGTGTATCCTTTGGTGTGATCATTTAAAAAATGTAAACATTGGCCATATATTTCAATCACACTGCGTATTCATAGAGGTGCTAATCAAATAGTTTCATTTGCTTTGATTTGAACCTATCTCTTTAATTAATTTGTGTTGTTGTTTTTTGTTTGTCTCCAAGAAACCAATCTCTTCACTGAGGCAACAGCTGTTTTCTGGACCGTGTTAATGTCCAGTGGCAGCCTTGAGATGTCACTCAGGCCCGTGGGTTTTCTTCTGTGCTTATCAGAACTCAGTGCGGGGAACGTGCAGCAAACCAGTTCTGTTCTGGGGCAGAGAACATGCAGAATCAGTGAGGGAGCAGAAGGAGTGGGTGTCCACAGGAGGAAGGTAGATCCCAGGGGCGCAACCAATCCCCTGCTCCTGGCACAAATTGGGTACAAACAAAGTGACTGGCCCAGCGCAGGTGAGTAGATGAAGTCAAAATCTTCTGAATTCCCAGCAGGATATGCACTGGAGAAGATTCAGAGCACACAAACAACAGATCCCTGAAGCGTTAACAGCAGAACTGATTTATAAAGGGGTTTAATTCAATCGCTGCAAATTGCTGTCCTGACAACTGGATGGTAACCTGAAGGAAGTTAAATTCCGGGGGTTTCTACAATAGGAAAATATATTTTGTCTTCAGAGTTTGAGGCTCCTCACTGGACTCCAAGGAAAAAATTTTGGTTCAACCAATGACTAAACAGTAAGGAGCATTCATAGCACACAGATCGACATATTAAATTTTGTTTAGGAACAGAACATGAAAGTTTGGAAGAGAGGTGGGTTCTGGGTTAATTACTTCAGGGCTCCCATTAGGAAGCAGCCTCACTGGTTTTGTGATCCAATTTTTGGTTTCTGTTTGTTTTTGGTGTGGGGTTTGAACCCAGGGCCTTCCCACCGAGCTACATCCCAGCCGCTTTCATAGTTCTAATTTTGAGATAAGGACTCACTAAGTCACTGCGTGACTCAGCTGGACTGGAACTTGCGGTCCTCCCTCCCGGCCCAGAATGCTCAGACGGTGGACTTGTGCTGCCGTACCCAGCTCGTGGTCCACTCTGAGGCTCCAAGGGGCGCATCAGAAGGAGGCACTTCCTTTCCTTGAAGACGAGTGATCTTCAGCTTCGGCTGAACCTGCTGCACGTTAACACTGGGTTCTTCTCCGTACCAAAGCTCAGTGTCCATTGGAGGTTTTCTTTAATATGGAGAGGTTGTAGCACATTTTGATCATAATCAGGTACTGGGATTCACCACAGAACTGCTTCTGCAAACAGTATCTGTCCATGAGGGAAGAGGAGGTCAGGAAACACGAGCGATTTATGTTTCCTAAAACGCCTCAGTTGGTCTGCTTGCTTGTTTTCCCTCCTGTGGGACCTCTTCCCCCTTCCGTCCTAGCTTCCCCCCTGCCCTGTTGTGCGTGACGGCACATTGTCTCCGGGGAGAAGTACTGATTGCTGTGACGGTGCCTGGCCTCGCGGGACGGTGGGAGAGGAAAGCAGTCACCGGAATGGTAAGGAGGGCTCTCCAGCTCCAGGAGGAAAGCAGGGTCAGCGCCCCGCAGCTCGCCTGAGCCTGGTGCAAGCCCAGCGTTTCGAGGCCCGAGAGCCACTTAGACCTGCCGTAATCCTCGTGTGCATAGGCGGAGTGGCCGTTCTTTCCAGAGCCCAAGTTCAGTGGAGGAGAAATGTAATCTCCAGCAACAGCAAAGGAAAGTGCATGCTTTGCAGCCACTCCAGAGGGATGTGCAGGCAGACATGTGCCGCTTTCGTGCAGCAGATTTATGGCTGGAACAACCACGGAATGAACGTTACAGAACATAGTTACCTTCAGGGTTAACTTGGCAAACTCGTGCTGTGGGCAGAGCCCCTGTGTGCCTGCAGGTCCCGGCCACCCTGAATCCTGTCTACAAACTCGACCAGGCAGCCTGGAGGAGTGTGTGCTGTGTTTACCCATGTACTATATATAAGGTGCTTCTTTAATCCACTACCTGGAATTTTGAAACTGAGCTTTGTTTCTTTATGAAAGCTATAAATATTCCCACCTTCCCTAAATCATTCCTTTATTCCAAATTGACAAATCACCAAGTTGGAAGAATTTCTTAATTGCAGCAGATGTTGCATTAATGACTTTTGGGTTAAGTTGTTTGGAAATAATTGAGGGGGAATGAATTATTGTTCTCCATAATAAATTTTCAGATATTCGAACAACATTGTTAGAACAGCTGCATTTGCTTGCCTTTAAGAATTAAGAAATAATTTCTTTTCAGGTATGTATTATTCTAAACTAGCTTACGCGCAGAATAGTTTCAGGTGAGGAGGCTAACACCTCCATACAACTTTATCCCCTAGGGAATTGCTTACTGTCCCATAGACCAAGCTTAATGCTGACTTTCTCAGAAGTAACAGGATTGCAGTTAGGCCCACTTGGGTTAGATCCAGAATTTTGTGGTTCTAGTTGTTGCTGTTCTTCTTTTTTTCGCAAGCTAGTTTTTCAGTACTTTTCTGTTTCTGAGCAGCCAGTGCATGGGTCTCAGGACGACTCATCCTGTGCGGCTGACGCGCTGGCCATTTTTCGGTACTTTATGCCCAGCCACAGCCCGAGTGTCCGAGGAAGAGTGTCTCCTCTCCAGTCGGCTGGCTAATAAGGACACGGGCCGCTGCTTCCACGATCTTCTGTCCTCAGCTGACGCTCAGCACCCCGCTGTGGGCACCCCTCCTCCCTCCTCTGGCCGTGTTCGCCCAGCCGCGTCCTCAGGCTGCGGTCGGGCATTGTGCTGGCCCCGCGTCCTTGCTGCAGCCGGGCTGTGCTGTGCTGGCCTCCTTCACTGAGTGACAAAAACCAAACAAAACCAGCCATAATGGCAGAGATGTTAGGAAAAGTTATTGCTGTATGTGAATATGAATCACTAACCTATTTTGGAATGTAGTTTGGTGGTGTCTATTAAAATTTAAAACACAACCACCCTTGGGTCCAGCAATTTCACACCTGTAGCTGTAGATTGTTCTAAGGAAGATCAGGACCAGTTTGTCAGACCATAGGAAAGTATATCTGTTGCAACATTTGTGGTGGCTAAATATTATAATGATTTTAATTCTCATTTACATAAGAATGATTGAAAAAATTGTCATATCCATGCAACAGAATATTATGTGCATATTAAAAAGAATAAGTCAGAAATACATTAATTGATTTTGGAAGGATTCCTATAATATACGGAAATAGCAAGTTGCAGGGGAAAAAAGCATATGGCATGATTCTGTCTTTTTAAAAGCAGCCCCAAATAGTCCAGCTTTTTGTGTATGGGTGTTTTATGTGAACTTGTAGGCATAGAAAACATTTTGGAAGTTTGGAAGGGGTGGTTTGAGAAATAAAGGAAAATAGAACAGATAAAATGTAGTGAAGCATGATAATTACTAAGTGAAAAGTGCAGCTTACAAAAATTGTGTGCTATTATAGTAAATATTTTAAGTATAATAGGTACAAGTCTATAGCCCCACCATATTGATGCTGCCTGCAAAAATTAATGAAAACTACTTTTTTATGTTAGAGTACCTTATTTATTCTTCTGTGTTGGTTTCTTGTCATAACAAATTATGACACATGTCCTGGTTTGAAAACTCGGGAATGTGTGGTTTCACAGTCTGCGAGCCCAGACTGCAAGTCCAGGTGTGGGCTGTGCCGCTTCCTTGCCTCTGCCGGAGTCTGGGGGCCCAGGATTCCCTCGCTGGGGCTGTTGCCTTCACTTGCTCCCTGTGTGGTGGCCCTGATCCTCCTCCTCTTCTGTGTGTCCCTCTGGTAAGGGCACTGGTGATGGGAGTAGGGCCCACCCAGGTAAGCCAGGTCTCTCTTCTTTGCAGGATTCTTTGTCAGTCTGCAAAGAATCTTTTGCCAAATAAAACCACATCCTCAGACTCCAGGGATTTCACACGAATATCTTTTGAGGAGTGATTTTTTTGTATGATGACACCTCTTTATTTCAGTTATTGCAGAAATTCATAATCGGGAGCAGTTATTTTTGACAATCCCCACTACTGCTACGAGGGTCCATGGACACTAGAGCCTTATTTGTTTTATTCACTGCTGCTTGCAAATCACCCAGCTATCATTTGGCAAATATGCAATCACTGAAAATGCCCACTAACTATATGCTCCTGCAGTGCATTTCATAAATGAATCTGTCTTCAAATCAGAATGCTCTTGAGAGTTGACTGGCGTCAATTCTAGGTCCTTCTTATTTTGCAGAGATTCACATATCCATGTTGTTATGACTGGTATCTCGATGCACCCCCAAATCCTCGTGTTCTCACAGGCGGGCTGGGCCATGGGTGTGTGATACTGGGGTTAAGGGTGTTTGGTACTAAGTTAGTCCACTGATTGGGATTAGCATCATTCTGGGTGCGGCTGAACGGACTTACTAAATTCGTATCTGGATGGGATGGAAAGGTTCAGAAGAAGGCAGACTCTGCTGCCGCTTCCTGCCACTCCTGCCTGCCATCTCCCCTCTGCCGCTCCTCCCCGCCTTGGAATCAGCTGACCGTGGACCGAAAGCTCCAGAGACTGTGAGCTGAAATAGACCCTCCTTCCTTTATCTTGGGGTGTAAATATTTTGTCTCCGTGACTAGAGCAGTAACTAAGACACACATGCTATCATTTTCCTTCTGGTGGAAGTGCAAGTCTGTGACTGATAAGTTTTTGAGTCTGTATAAACAAGAAAAAGTCCTTATTTCGCCTTCATTTTGGAAAAGCATTTCTGTGGGGTTAATAAATAGGTTGGCAGGTTCTTTCTTTATAGTGCTTTAAAAGTATTTCTTCACTGCTTTCTCACATTACTCCTGAGAAGAATGCTACTGTCGTGCTTCTCTTTGTTCTTCTGTTCCCAGGTATCTTTTCCCCTTGTTCTGTTCTTTCACCTGTCTTACTTGGGTGCACATGTTTACAGTACAAGATCAGTACACCAAGGGGAACTGGTACATGTACATAATGCATCTTAATTCTTTTTATTTTCAGCCTTGCATCTCTTGGTCCCCTTCCCTTTTGCAAAAGCTTTATAATTAGAATAATGTAAATTTATCATGAACTAGAAAACATATCAACTTATTTTAGGATTTATCATTGTTTTATTCTCAACCAAGTTTTCAATAATGGAAAATTAATGTATTTGCACTGTCAAAAACTGAAACACGGGCCGGGGATTTAGCTCAGTGGTTCTACTGCCTGCCTCGCAAGTGCAAGGACCTGAGTTCGATCCCCGGTACCAAAACAAACAAACAAAAAAAAACCTCACGCAGCACAAAAAGCATTCAGCAAAAATGAGAAAGAGAAATATAAAGTTTGAAGCTAAGGAAGGCTTAATTTGAGAGAAGTCAACAAGCCACAGGGTAGCAAATCCAGAGTTTGTGTAAAGCTATGACATGTTTGGGACCTGCGGCTGTGCTGGCCGAGTGAGGGCAGCTCCAAAGCAAGGGCAGCCAGAAACGTTCCGTTGTCTGAGCAGTGAAGAGGTCCAAGGACAGACCTCCAACATAACCTCCAACATCACCTCAGCTTTGTAAAGGAGCAGTTTCCAAGTTCTCTCGAGGCAGAATTCTGTTTAAACAGGTTCCAGAGAGACGGGGACGTGAGACAGTGAAGATATTGGTGCTGACAGATCTTCACGTGGGTTTGGCTGTGTGGGGCTATGTATCTTTAACGCTCGTTAGCTGGGACTTCCAACAAAAGCCATATTGAGGAGAGAAAAGAAAGAAGCGTGTTAGCATGCACACCTCCTGCCGGAGAGCAAGAGTGAAACTGCACGGGGCGGCAGCCTGCGGTCTGCACAGCGTCTTCAGTTCACATAAGGAGCAGGCTGGCTGTTCCTCAGCGCTCAGCACTGTGACCAGAAGACCTGAGCGAACCACACCAAGGGGGAAAGGCCGACTTGGGCTTAGGTTTCAGATGCTTCAGTCTTTTCTCCCTGGTTCCTTTGGTTGTAGGACGGCCACTGTGGAAGGGTGTGGTGGGGCGAATTTGCTCGCCTGGCGACAAGGATGCAGAGTGGAGGCCGCCTTCCAAGCCGAGCTCCCGGGGAGGCACCTGCACCCGCCAGCCAGGCCTCCTCCCACCAGCCAGGCCTCCTCCCGCCAGCCAGGCCTTCTCCCCTGGTGCCGCCCTGAAGGCTGCTGCGGGCCGCCTAAGGGACTTTCATGTTCAAGCCCTCACAGGGAGCAAGGCCCTGATGCACTCCAGAGATGATGGCCGGTAGGGCTTGGTTACGCAGACTCCTCTGCCTGGCAAGGGTCTAAGGACTCCAGTGGTTAAAGTCCGTGCTGCTTTTAGAGAGGGGAGGGGAGCTAATTTTGTAAACGTGAGCCCTTCTTTTAGGCAAATGGAGGAAAGTCAGGGAGCTCTTCTTCTGTCTGCTCCTTCTCTGTTGCTTTTAGTTCAAGTTAATCCTTATGCCAAAGTGATGTATTTGAGGACAGCGTAGTCTTCCACCCTTCAGCTCTCGAGGCAACTGGAGGAATAACGCCCTGACTAGATGAGGGTCCAGTTAAAAAAGGGCTTTTGGCTTTACGGTTTGCCTGCTGATAAAATGACCCACTAGAGGGAAGAAATGGTCACTGAAGAGGGGGCTTCTGGAGGGCCGACATCCCTGAGAACGTGGGCTGTTTGCGGACGGGAGCAACGACGCTGTAGCAGCAGAAGAGGGGACAGACAGCCGTGGCCCTGCCTGGGCGGGGCAGTCATCTCGCCTGCTCTGACTTCTGTTGTTGCTCCTGACAGTGAGATAGGCAGTGAGATTTCACCTGGGAAGCAGGGGCAGGGGCGAGAGTGAAGAGCCCAGGAGTGAGCTGCACTGAATGTAACGCATTCCTGGCTTACCCCGAGAATCGTGAACAAATCCAAGGTCGCTTGCTGGTGGAAGAGCTGCAGCCCAAGAACAAAGACAAAGCCTGAAGTTATCCACCCTGAAATAAGAAGATTCTACAAAGCCTAGCCATCGTATCTATAGACACAGATACGAGTAATCCTAAGTAAAACGAGACATCGATCCCAAAGCATATAGATCATCATAGACACTGAGGGCTGAACAGGCCTCACAGGGCATCAAGCTAGCGGAACCTGCTGGCCGAGAGGGAGCAGTGGCAGTGTGCTTCCCGAGTCTCGGTTTCCATCTGTGAAAGCAATAAAATGACACACGACAAGGGATGCGCTCTGGGGTAGCCTGGGGAAGGGTGGAGCGGGTGGAGCCGTGAGCACGCCTCCAGGGATGAGTGAGGAAAGGCTCACTGCTCTACGTGAAGTGATAAAGCAAGGACGTTAAAAGGAAACAGCTTCGGAGAAAGGATGACCTCTGATAAGGTCTGAGATTAAGCGTTTGTGAATAGAAGATGCTTCAAGTAGTACTCTAAGAATATATCACTACTTATTTCTTATTCACACATTTTAATAATCATATTATATGAATGGGTTATATAAATTTAGTTTATAGGTAACAGTCACTTACCAGAGCATACAGCGTGTCTGGTGCCTAGGGCTTTGCACTTAGCTCATTTAATAGGAGCAACAGCTCTGTGATGTAATACCGCTACACTCATTTTGTAGGTGAGAGAACTAGAGCTGAGAGCTCTGCCCGGCTCACACCTTACACAGGTGGAACTGGGATAGAAAGAGATTGGTTCTTTCTCTTAAATATCTATTACACTGTGTTATCTTCTAATTAGAGACACTCATGGAATAGGTACAATAATCCTAGATAAAAAGGTAAGATGTATTAAGAAGGGAGAAATAATTCTTCTAGGACATTAGTACAAAGGTGGATTAGCTGGCTTTCCCATTGCTGGGACGAACTACCTGACACCCAACTTGGAGGAGGAGAGGCTTGTTTAGCTCATAGTTTCAGAGAGGTCAGCCCCTATTTCTCTGGCTTAAAGGAAGAAACACCATAATAGAAGGTACGGTGGGGAAACGTTGCTTAGTTCATGGCAGTTGGGAAGCACAGCAGGGGAACAGTACCAGAGGGGAAGAGGGGGGACCAGACATAGTCCCCAAGGCTGTGCCTGTACGATCTGGCCACACACACCCAGGAGGGTGTTTTACTGATCCTGTAGGTTGTTCTCAAGCCAATCACATTGACAGTAAAGCTTGCTTCTCACTAAGGGCTACTCAGTCCATCTCTGAGCTTCTCAGTACAGCACTCAAGGTGATAACAGAAACATCATTTGCAAATCTGCAGATTGAATATTATAGCTGCCTGTGGATAAATTACAGTGGGTCCTCCCTTCCGTGACACATGACGAATGCCATGATAACTGTACCCCTCAGAATTCACATGTTGAAGCCCTAACCCCATGGAAGTCGGTTCTTTGAAGAAACTAAGTTAAATAAGGTTGTTGGAATGAGCTCTAATTAAATCACTGGTGTTCCTATATCAAACAAGAAGGAGTCAGGATGCAAGAGGGACTAGGATATACCACACAGAAGAGAGAACACAGCAAGAATGCAGCAGAGTGCAAGCCTGGGAGAGACCGAGCAATAACCAAACCCCTCAACTACTTGACCTTAACTTCTACACGCCAGAACTGTGAGAAACTAAATACCAGTTGTTTAAGCCTCTCAGCATCGGTGTTTTGTGATAGTGACCCAAGCATACTATACAGTAGAGATTGTCATTTTGGAATAAAGTCATTTAGGTGGACCTCAGAGCAAATGTAGGAATTGAAACTTTGTTCATCAGTCAACTGGGTGAAGAAGGGTCCAGGCTCTTATCCCCTCTTAGAACCAGGCAAACCACAGCTGTCCAGTCACCACAGCTGAAGTTCAGCAGTGATTGTGTTACCACAGCAGATGCACTGTAATTTTCCTGTGCACGTTGCAAAGATATGTGGAAAGAAGCAAAAGACACTTGCACAATAACGGGATGAGCCTGTATTATATGGTTTCCTTTGGAAAAAAATTCCCCATCTTCGTTTTCATATTAGCTCTACAGTTTTGTGAAAGAAACTCACAGAAATGTAGTTTGAAAACTGACAGGCAGGGCCAGGTGCTTCGGGGGGCGCGGCGGCAGCCGTCTATGCCGTGGACCGGTGCCTCTCCCTGAGCCGAGTTCAGTCCACAGTGGCGGATTCGAACTCACTGCAAAATGGAATTGGGCTTCCAGACAGGGGTACCAGACGTCTTGCTGGGATAAGGCCGGTGTTGGCACCCGCTGAAAACGCACCAGGCAGCCACTCCTGTGCTGGCGCTCAAAGAGGAACCTGCAGCTGACTTAACCGGGCGCCCAGACCGACACCCGGGTCCTGCAATGAACGCGTCTTCCACGAGCTGCGACCGCACCTCATCCTGCGAGGAATTTTCGAGTGGACAACAGATGCGGAGGTAGAAGGAAGTTAGAATGTTGCACTGTCTTTTCGTTTGTTGTCTCCATTGGTCAAGGCTCACTGAGAGATTTTCCTCACTATTCAGTTTCCATTGGTTTCTGTTTTGGAAGTACCGAGTTCTTCTGCAGCAAGTTTTAAATGTCCACAGGCGCTCTGTTATAATTATAAGATGTGCGTATCATCTCTCGTCAGGACAGAGGTGAGCACACAGTGCTGCTCAGAGTCTCATCGTTCATTACATTCTACCAGCGATCTGTTATGACCTGAGAGTCATATTTGTGGAACAGTCAGAATAAAATGAGTAGAAATCACCATTGATGTTATCCTCTTACTAATGTGACCATCATTAACTTCGATAATTGCTAGGGATTTACTGTGTTGATGGATATTTTACATCTTGCATACAGTATATTGAAATGTTGCTCTTCGTTTTACTTTGGCAAATGCATCTTACATCACCATGGCAATAAGTTAATACAGTATATCTACCATTCTACCGAGAGTAGAGATCATATTCCTCAATTATGTGCTGGTCCGTGACCTAGATTGGATCTTTGGATAAGTATGTAGTTGTTTAAAATTTCATAGTGGACAGAAGACATAGATGTAATAAAATTGGGGTTCATTAGTCTTGAATTAATTGGTTCTTTGAAGGCCTAAGACCTAGAAGCACTGAAGCCAAAGGGGGAAATGTAGCCTTTATTTGATATATTTTTCCAATTTCTTCAGTCTGAAAATCTTACACAGTGGAAAAATACAAACAATAAGGGCTCATGGGAGAAGCGAAGGGGAGGTAGTCAAGAGCGCATAGCTTCCCATCTTCCTCCTGCCACTGATTGTTTCTGTGATTCGAAGCAAATCACGTGGTCTGCCTCATCTTCCTTGTCTAAAAATTGCAGTGATAAGACCTTGCCTATCTAGTAAATTTCTTGTGATTAAGTTAAGTAATATCTGAGACTGCCCTTAAAGTGTGTTACCTAACTATGAAGTATTCTTACTATTAGATGGATATTTGCTCATTGCTTAATTTGAATGATGGGCCAGCCTAAGAATGAGACTGTTCTTTCCTAAGAAGTATTGCCTGGAACAGAGGGGTAAATCTAATCCCCTTATTTCAGTGCCATTCTTATACATTGCAAAATATTTCCACACTGTCTCATTAAGTAGACTTCCTTCCTGATAATGGGAAAGACATCTTGGCATAGTAGGTACTAGGTAGAGTACCAAATGGACTTTGAATGAACGAGCCCCTCAATAAGTGCAAGTATGTTTGAGACATTTGATTCTTGGAAAGAAGGAGAGAAAGAAAGACTAAGGAAGGTATTATAAAATAAGTTTATGCTACATCACTTTAAAAAACATCGAGTGATTTCCAGTAATGATAATAGATTGAGAAAAAAATATTTTCCCCAATTATTTTCCCTTATTGATTCAATTATCAGTATACTTGGCTTAGCATTAAGTGTTTATTTTCCCCTTACTCAAGAGCCATGAAGTAAGCAAATGGCCTGCTTAGCAAGACCCCTGGACCCTGAGGGAGACGGTTAGCCATGGTGAGCTGAAGCCTCAGAACTCCCCCTGCCTGGCTGCATTCAGGAGACTGGGAGTGGCACGCGTTGAGCCCATCACGCAGCAGGCACCACCTGAAAGCCAGCAGACTTTCCCGACCAGATTGAAATAGTTCTTCCTCCCTCCGCCTCTTCCTTCCAGCCTTTCTTTTCTTCTTCTTTTTCCTTTTGATTCCTGCAGTAGTCCATTTTCTGTGGCTATAGTAAGATACTTGAGGGTAGTAGAAAGAAAGACATTTATTTAGCCCATGACTTGAGATGCCGAAAGACCAAGATCGGGTGATCCCTTCCTTCTGCCTCTGGTGAGAGCCTCTTGTCTGCCTCCTGAGGCGGATGGCATCATGGCAGGAGACCTGTGCGATGTGAGATGGCCCGGTGACCGACAGAGAGAAGGGAGGAGCAGCCTCGCCCCTGTTCTCACCCTTTTCTTGAAATGGGATCTTGTTACATCGCTCAGGCTGTCCTAGAACCCCAGGGCCCACGTGACCCTCCCAGCTCAGCCTTCAGAGGAGCTGAGACTACAGGTGTGTGCCACAATGTTTATAGCAGCCCATTCTTGGCAGAAACTAACTCTCACTAGAAGACCAGCACTAGTACCTTCGGGGCTGTGTCCCCACGAGCGCCCCACCGTGCACAGGCACTGCCTCTTACGGGCCCCACCTTCTCAGCGTGGCCGCACGGCAGGCGCAGCTTCTACCACGTGAACTTCCGGGAGGCCAACCATACCCAAGGCACTGCGCCCCTCCTTCCTGCTTAGGTTTGCAAAAGACTCCCCTTCTCTGAGTTCCACAGCCTTTGCTCTTTGCTTTCTCAGAAGTGCACAGTTTCTCTGCTTTAGAAGAAGCAACCACGGGGACTGTTCTTATACACTATTTCTCTTAACTATTTTCTTGCCATTGATATTGCTAGGATTTGTCTGTGCTTCGCAGGATATCACTGTCATGTTGGTTTTCTTATACTGAGGTCTTTGATCCTCGCAACCGGTATCCTACTCACATAATTTCGAGTCACCCGACACAATATAAATTGAAGTCAGTTATCAAGTAGCAAAAACTGCTTCTCTGTTCTCTTCCATGATATTTGACCAGGAAGGTCTAGCTATGAACCTAAGGACACACTGTGTTCATGGTAGATACTTATTTCAATGGAAAGGTAAGTAGGGTTTTGAAAAGTGAAATGCTTGATAGCTAAAAAGTATTATAGATAACACTGTAGAGTGCTGACATTTTATGAGAAAATATATCAGGACTATATATGCTGGGTTCTTTAGCCCCGAGTTTTAAGGTTCTACTTTATTTTCATCATAAACCTTGTGTTTAAATTGTATGTATTGATTTTTATCTCTGTAATGTATTATTTATGTAATTTGTATTTTGAAATAGTTACAATGTTACCTTTGCAAAAATTTACTTATAAAACCTTATGTCTATTATAATACAGTACAATAATTACATTTCAATTGAGTTGTTCAACATTAATTTTTCTGTGTCTGAAAAATAAAATGTAATGCCTCATTGAAGGCTGTTATTAGAATGTTTTATGCACATCAGATTTTATGATTTCAATTGTTTTCTGGCGACTCTGTACTACATGTGCTTATCTGAAATTTTTATCTTTTCTCTCTCCGTATAGGTGTGGAACTGTTTCCTTGCCCAGCAATGTATAATAATTTTGATATAAGAAAAAAATTTAGCCTCTCATATTTGAAAATATAGTTTCAGTGTTCTTGTGTAGTAAGAGGATGTCTTTTTTCTCTAAATATATAGTTATTTCTGGACACCTTTTTGAAATATGCTTTGTCTCTTAAACCTATGAGTAAACTTCTCCAATAGTGTGCATTGGTGCTATGAGGTGCACAGTGAGAATATAGGCTTCTTAAAGTATGTGTAAACAGCTCGATAATGTAAATATATGATGTATCCAAGGTGGACATGTGATAAAGGCTGCTGTAAGAAGCATTAACATTCACATGTTTGATTTAGTATCTGCATACTATCCAGTACCAGGAACTGCAAATTATTTTTTTCTGAGACAATTAGTTTTACCCAGCTCATTTTACTTTCTCATCTTGATTTTTCTATTAATTAAATGCAAAGCGTAACGTAAATGATATTTCTTAGAGAGTCAGAAAGCGTCTGCGCTCTGTGGACTTAGCTTCCCGGGCCAGAGCGGGGCGTTACCCACAGAAGCCCACAGAAAGCCTTCGTCAGCCTGCACTTGGGGCCCTGCGAGCAGCCGGGTGAGGGCACCGCTGGAGGCGTCTTTCTGATGCGCGCCCTGCACAGGGCTTTGGCAGGTCTCCTGTCCTCCCTTTGGAAGAAGAAAGACATTTTGAAAATCCTCACTGAGAAGAGAGGTGACTATTTCACACCCGAGACTCTGGGTGGGCCGGGAGTCTCCCCAGAAGTGGGTGCTGTTCAGACCCCTTCAGCAGATGCCAGGGCTCTTTGCTAAGAAAGCTCTGCTCATGCAGAAGAGAGTTTTCATGAGATGCCGTGGCTCAATACCACAAACAAAGCGACGCTATTTATCGTCCAGGCTGGGATGCTTTTGAGAGTGAAATTAAAATTTTTGCCAGAATAATATTAGGTGTTTTTTAAAGAATAATATTAAGAAAGACAAAGGAAGCCTGAGAATCTGTTTTAGATAAACAAACACAAAGAAAAAAGTTCAATGCATGATCTGGATTGGATCCTGGATCTGGAAAATAAATATAAAAACATTGCAATAAAATCCTATTGGAACAATTGGAAAATTTTAATATGTACTACATGTTAATATGTATTACAAATGATATAGCAGTATTAGGTGTCTTGAGTTTGATAATTTTACTGAGAACAGTGAAAATGTCCTTGTACTTGGGATATACACACTTATATTCGATGTTAAATCATCGTGACTTCTATAACTTATTCTCAAATGGCTCAGAAAATACATATTTTTATGTGTGTATTTTCCATACAGAGGGAGGGAGGGTTGGAGAACTTCTTGACTTCATAATGCTGTCAGCCCCTTGTGAAGGCAATGCCCACCTCACCCACCCACTTGGTTTGCTTACGAATAGCGCTCAGTGGTCCTCAAGCTGACTGCCCCGAGTTATTCTCCTTCTGTGCACTCTCTCCTTGCTGCCCCTCCCTCCATTCTGCAGGAGAGAAGAAAGGCTGGAACACTATGAATTAGCCTCCCTATCAACCCTGACTTTTTTTTGGCATGATAGAGTCAAGAAATTTGTCCCTTCTGTTATATTACTAAAAATTTGAGGATGGTAAAAATATTCTGTCCCATAAATCCTTTCACAGAGAGATTCTTAAATATCTAGAGCCAAAGGTTTTCTATTTTGAAATGGGAGGGGTGCATAATATATTTCTTAAAATGCACGTGTTCAAATATTCTTCCTGTCCTCCTAAATTAATCTTCCTTGATAGTTATTTTTAAGTGTTTCTTATTGAAATATTTTCCATTTAAACGTAATAGAAACTCTTGCATCTTTGTGTTGAGCAACATTTTTAATGTTCTTGAAATTTCTATGTTCCTTCAGTAAGTATTTATCCAGGCTTTTTACCTAGTGGTTAGCATCGTATCTTCCCTCGAACTTGTAGACAACTGAGACAAAGAGGTAAAGACTCACTGTACATTAAACTATGACAGAGGAAACAGCACATGGAATGGATGTTTAATTCCATCTTGGGAGCCAAGGAGAACTCTTTGGAGGAGGTAAATCTCTCAGTTGATATTGGAAGGATGAGACAACAATCTAAAAAGTGGGAAGAACTTTTTAAGAGAAGAAAACATTTTAAGAACATTTAGTGAAGAAACATTTCTGCGCTAGAGGTGAGAGGGAAAGATAAAATTAGTGGCATGACAGTTTGGAGGAGAGAAGTCTGGATAATGGCAAAGAGTGAGTGAAAAATGAAATAAAGTAGAGAAAGTAGCTGATGGTTACAGCAAAGTCTTTACTTCATTTAGTTTAGAAGCTTCCCCCAGGCATAAAGTGTGAAACTCATCTTGACTAACTTCTTTAGCATCGCACACTGAGTTAGCATTGCACTAATATTTTGACTAAGTTGAAACAGTTAATTAAAAATATGGTGTCCTTCTTAAATTTTAACTGATTACCTTAGTTATTTTCATATTTATATTTGAGCAGATAAATTTCATCTAGAAATTTTACATTGTAAGGAGTTTTTCCTAATTTAAGTCTTAAATAAAACTATTAATCATCTTTGCCGTAATAGAATTCAAATTTTTAAAAAAGTATTCTGCTATAAATCAATGTAGATGGTACTATGCATCATAATATACAAAGGGATATATGATAACTAGGTTCTGTCATATAGCTTTTGTTTGTCTCTCTTTTTTTGCTTCTTTCATTTTTTGTGTAGTGCTGAGGACATTCTATTGCTCTTCTTCCTAGAAAAGCTCCTTAGTCTGATTTTACAAACTGTTAACACCAGAAAGCCTCTGAGTCGATGTGCAGGCTCTCCCTTCCCTCTGGCTTGCGTGCCGCACAGCTCCCTCTGTCCTTGTTCCCATGAGTCTGTGTATCGTTGCTTTGCACATCGTGCCTGTGCCTAATTGGGACACCCGGTCTGCTGTCAGCAGCCACGTTACAGAAGCCCATAGGGTGAGTTACAGGGGCCTGCTATTGTCAAGCTTAGTAGCCATGGTCCTGGTCTGTCCAACTGAAGGAAAAGCCGCTTTAGGGAGACGCCTTAACTGGAGCTGTTTTTCCTTGAAGAAACGTGAGGGTGCGATCACAGGCCTGCTTAGCCCTCAGTGACTCTGGGTAAGGTGAGCAATTGTGAATTGCTGCTCTAGAGCTTCCCAGTTGTGCCGACCACAGTTTAAAGTAAAAATGGTGATTACTGCAGATGTTAGGTTCTAAGGTGGGTTTCTGGAACAGGCCTTGATATCACCTCTGTACATAATGCTCGACATGCAACTTTTAGATCTGATCCTACTGGGAATTCAGTCATTTGGTTGAATGACTGCTACATGCCCAGCAGTAAAAACCACTGAAACCCGTTTTCTGATAAGCAATTACTTCATGAAGGAGTTGTCATTTCTGCAGGGCCTTCAAAGGTATCTAATGTTTCAACAGGCAACATTTGGGAAAAGAAACTGAACTCAGAGCAGAGAAAGAGCATCCATAAGAGCTAGAACAGAGGAAAGCAAGTCGTACTTGGTGATAATGAATGCATAGAGAGTGGCTCTCAAATTTTATTTGCGTCACAAACATCTGGAGTTCAAATCCTTTCAAACCCTGGACTCTCGGAGTGCCCGTCTGGTACATCTGGAGGAGGCACAGAAGTTTCAGTTTTGAATCCATCCCATGCCACGCTGGCACTGCTAGGCTGGGACCTGCACTTTGGGGATCACTCGTGTGTGCAGTGGGGATTGATGGTAACAGAGACCCAGGATCTTAGTGTTTGAAGCCAGATTGTGGAAGACATGCATTCCAAAAGGAGAGGCTTGTGTATTTCTCCATTTATTCTGGGTTTCATGGAGATGAGGACAGTGACCTGGCCTGGGTCATTCCAGACTTCTCATTCAGTTGCTAGTGGGCCTAGGAAGAAGAGACAGAAGTGTGTTCCACAGTTTCCCTACCTGCTGCAACTGCTCCTACCCTTCTGCCCCCTCCCCCTTTTAGAAACAGGGTCTCACTATGTATTTGAGCCCAGGCTGGTCTCGAACTCACAGCGATTCTCTTACCTGAGCTTCCCAAGTGCTGGGATTACAGGTGTGCCCCACCATGCCCGGCATTCAAGGTCTTTTTATTTGAACACAAACCAACTAACCAAACTAAAGGATAAATGACACTTATTCAACATTCCTTAACGTTTGCACTTTTTAAAGAGGCTGCAATGAGAAGATGAAAAGAAAAATGTCATGCACTGTGTATGTGGAGGGAAAGGAGATGGCCCTTCTGGCTGAGAGGGCGTCCTGTGGATTCAGCCTGGGGTCAGCTCTCCTCAGCTGTTTCTGCTTTCAGCGTTTTACTTGCTTCCGTTTCTCAACCCACAGATGTCTAGTGATGCCAACTTTCTTTGTGGTAGATTAGTCCCTGGTTACAGCTGTCTTCTGACAGGCCACTAACCAGTCAGCTGTGCTAACTATGCATAGCATCCTGGTTTTCAGTAGGGTTTTTATTTGCAAAATTGGTTAGTTGGAGTATTTCAGGGAATTGCTTCAGAATATGGTATACCAATTTTATCTTTGTGAAAATATTCCCATATATTCTAGAAATTTCAGTTCTGTAGCTTGTTGTATTCTCATTAAATGTCTTATGAAAATTCTGCTTTTATTGCAAGTTTCCTATAATCCTTCTTGAAGTTAGTGGGGTTGTAAATAAATAAAACATGGAAAATCATTACAGTGCTTTCTTTCATTTGTTCTGGTTCCAGTTATCGTTTCAATTCTCTATGGTAGCATATGCAAAACGGAGAAGAAAAGAGAATTTTCTGTGAAAGAATGTTCTTTTCTTAGCTAATGATTTAATAAATAAAAATCTCCCAACAGAATAACCCGGGAGAGGTGTTGTTTGTCCACAGCCACATTCCTCTTCCTGTTGGTATTTCAGGAGAGCCGGAGAGCACTTTAGTACACAGAAGAGTGCCATAAACAGGGGCGCCGAAGCTTTATCGGGGAAAACAGATGGTTGCAGACTGTAACGACCACAGGGGAGATGGGGACAATACTTTGACAAGAAGATGCTGAGGCTACAAAGAACAGTAGCAGCTGATGAAGATCAATAGATGTTTGTTTGAAAGATGGGTGACTAGAATAAGGTAGGAAGGCAAGGCAAAATGAGAGTAAGGTAATCTATATGCATTTGAGAAAATAGACTTGGGATGTATGAAGTGGGCAATTTATCTATATGACTCAAGCTTGTTGAGACCGATACACATAAGTCCTCCCTTCTTGGCTTGTGTTAGTGAAGTCTAAGCTTGTGAAATTTATTTTTTCTTCTTCTCAACAAAGTCAATGGAAATTCACTCAGAAAAATAGGTATACACACATAAAACATGCCCAGCATATGATTTTACATCACAGAGAAGCAACAGAAACAATGAAATAAACACAATTGCTTTTCAGAGTCACCATGTATTTTTCAAAAGAATCAGAGATGATGCTGATGATGGGTATGTTGTTTATTATTGCAGAAAAATGACACATGAGCCTTCCCAGCCTGATTGACGGTGATAACTTAGACTTCATTGAGATCTGAGTGCTTCCAGTGATATTTTATGTACCCCATCTGTCCTAAAACAAATTGCCTTCTCGTGCCCTTTCACCTTTTATTATGGAGCAAGTATAGAAAGAAAGGTCAATGTTTAAATCAGGATTTAAATCTCCAAATTTCAAAGCAGTTTTTGCTGTTGACATCAAGAGCAGAAGTTAAGATAAACTTCTTAGCAGTTATGAGTCTGTTAGCCTGTGGACTATGCTGAAATCTCTGAGAATAGTGACACTGTCTAACACAGTAATGAAAAGATTATTTAAGATAATTACTAAAGGAGGCATGAAGACACTAAGACACGGGTCTACCATATGCAAAAGTTCAGTTATTCAGGAGGCGCAAAATACAAGGCTGATCCCGAAACAACAATGGAGCATTTTCTTCTGTGTCTCAGCAGTGGTTTTCAGCCACATGAGAATGCGCAGTGCAGGGAATGAAGCGCCCCCAGAGCTGCGGTTCCTTCCGAATTCAACTAGGTTCAAAGGCTGGGTCCTCTGGGAGATGATCCCGCTAAACCAACACGGGCTGCCTTCCCAGCACTCACAGGGCTCTCCACATTGCACCCTCGTGGGCACCACACAGAATCACTGTTACTGCCCTGATGTGACGGGTGGAGCTCTGGCTTTGAACAGTACAGAAGACAGGGTTGTGTTATTGCGAGGGGAGCAAGATCTCTGTGGGAGTCTGTGCAGCTGCCTTCTCGGACCTGGGCTCCTGCACAATCCAGAAGCAGCCCTTTCCGCTGTGGTGTCCCTAGTCGCAGCTGTCCGCTCCACTTACCACTTCAAAGTGCATTGGTCACTTGCCTGTCACTGGGACTAAGTATCTGACCCCGAAACTGAAAGGAGGAGAGAGGGTTAACATGGTGCGCAGTTTTGTGGACTTTTAACAGTTTTCTCAGGTGTATAGTGGGAGGGTAACTGCCGAGTCATATAGCGACTCTAGTTTTCAATTTTTTGAAGAACACAGGCTTCTTTTCTCGTGAAGAATCTTCACCACGTCACGTTCTCACCAGCAGTGTATGAAGTTTTCAATTTCTTGTCATCTTTGCCAACGTTTGTTATCATCTGATTTCTTAAAAATTATAACTGAGGACTCCTAGCGAGTGGTGACACGATCCGTCGTTGTGGTTTTGATTTGCATTTCCTAAATTACAAGTGACAATGACTTTTTTTCCTGTGCGCATTGACTGTTTGTATAACTTTTTGGAGAATATCTGTTCAGATGTTTTGCTCTCTTTTTGTGTGTGTGGCCACAGGGATTGAACTCAGGCCCTTGCGCTTGCCAAGCAGGCACAGCACCACTGAGCTAAATTCTTGGCCCCTTTTGCTCATTTTTATTTCGGGTAATTTGCTTATAGTTTTAAATATTTGTGTATCTTTTGGATAGTGTTTTATAAGGTATATGATTTGCAAATATTGTCTCCAGTTTAGTGGGTTGTCTTCATGCTTTTATGATAGCATCCTTTGAAATAAAAACATTTTAAATTTTGATGAGGTCCAATTTATTTACTTTTTTCTTCTGCTGCTGATTTTGGTGTCACATTTAAGAAGTCATATTGCCTAATCCAAGCTCACAGAGATTTACTCTCACATTTTCTTCTAAGAGTTTTATAATTTTACCTGTTATATTTAGGTCTATGGTCCCTTTTGAGTTCATTCTTATATCTAATTTGCAGTAAGGGTCCAGTTTCATCCTTTCGTGTGTGGACAACCTCTTATTGCAGCATAATTTATTGAAAGACTATTACTCCTGTTGAGTTACTTTGGCCCCCTGGTCAGAAATCAATTCACCACCAACATGTGAGCTTATTTCTCAACTCCCAGTTCCATTCCATTGACCTACGTATTGGTACTTATGCCAGTATCACACTCTTGGTCATTGTAGCTGTGTTAACCATTGCTGTCTTAAAAGATTAAGTATTCCAGTTTATAAGCAGGCGTCTCTTTCCATTTATTTTTATTATATTTATTCCATTTATTTAATGATATTTTATGTGTCTGGGTTGGAAGGCTGGAGGGATACTTTTGCACATGAGCTCCCTAGAGTAAAGAAAGCACTGGGAGCTGACATCAGCAATGAGACCACAAGAAAGTGTGTTCGTCTTCGGTCCCCAGCCCTTCCTATTGGCTGCTACACAGCCTTCTATCATTATGTCCTTACATAACCATGTAACACGTGTGGTAGTCTTTGCTAAGTCGTGCTTACATGTGTGTGCCCTGCAGTGCACATGTGCTAGACAGCAGGGTTGTGTCCTTGGGGTCCTCAGTGGCCCTGGGCTTTGAATCATCAGAAGTGATTCCCTACGTTATATCCTTCAGTTTACAAGCAGTACACTTCTTTTATTAAACATTCTGAAGTGCTTTACGTTTTTTGATATTGCTATTTAAATTCAGAAAGATTGTCACTAATACATTATTCACTGAAGTGTTGGTTCAATTTCTAGTTCACCTTTATTCTTGGATGTAGGTTTTTACCGAGCCATGCTGTGCTGCCAGCAGTTGCCTCTATATATTCTGTATATTGATCTTCTGCTTTTCAACCTTGCCAGACTTCTTTATTGATGCCAATAGAATTTCTGTGTTTTTCTTAAATTTTTCCCTATATAAAATCAGGTCTTCTAAAAATCAGTGTTACTTCTCTCCCCATGTATGTGTATTTTGTTTATTTTTCTCACCTAATCTCTCTTGAATAATTACATCCGTATGCTGTTGGCTAGAAGTCATGAAGGTGGATGAATATCTTTGTTTTGCTCCTTATCTCAGAAAGAAAGCACCCAGGCTTTCACACTAAGTATGATGTTACTTATGGAGTTTTAATTGATGTCTTTTATAAGATTATAGAAATTCCATTTTATTTCTAGTTTGTCATTTTTTCCATACAATAGTTTGATTTTGTTCATTGTTTTTTTATGCATTTGATGACATAACTATTTGTTTTTTCCCTAGATTTACATGGAAATTTCATGGGTTGATTTTGGTTTATTAATCCAACCTTGCATTACTGGACTAAGTCCCACTTGGTCACTGAGTACAATGCTGCTGGATTTGGTTTGTTAGTGTTTTGGTGCTGACTTTTATGGCTGGTCAAAAAGAACATTGTTATTTGAAGACATCTAGAAAAGTTAATGATGAAGTTGTGTCCCTCTGAATTGTGTAAGTGTTCTGGGTGATACTAATTGTCTAGTAATTTCAAAATCTGGACTTCCTCAAGAACAATTTCTATTGCCTTTAATTTTTTTCTTGTGAATGTGCCACATCTTCCTTTCCCTTTCTGTTTTAAAAACTAAATGAGTGAACTCAGGAAATCAGAGTTCCCCCAACACCTTTAGCCATTACTGCTATTGCTACTGCTGTTATTTGTTGGATTACTTGTTTTTCCTCTGTGAATTCCCTAACGCTTTTATCCTTTGCTATGTGTGACCACTGAAGTATCTGTCCACTCACTTAGCTCAATGCTTCTCTACTGGTAGACAGAAATGTTCTTAAATGCCTTGGTATATCTAACTTCCAGCCTTTGCTGAAAGGTTTTGTATATGTTGACGGTTCTTGTGATGCTCTAGCAGCCAGTTTATCTCCTCTCTCCTTGATTCCTGCTTGTACCGAGTAGCAAGGGAGAACTGATAGCTTTTTCAGGTCTTCCCTTAGTGTGCCTGCCGCCCAGGGCTTGTACAAGTCCTATGAATGTGTGCGATCTCCAAAATCCCCAGGTATATGTTGGAGTTGATCAAAACCTCCTATGGAGCACCATTTCCCAGTTTTCTTCTGATTTTTTTTTTTTCCTGGCTCTGGGGATTGAACCCAGGCTGTTCTCAGTTGTTAAGTTGCGCGGGCTGGGCTGAGCTCCTTTTGATTTTGAATCAGTTGTTTGTTAGCTCCAACTCATAATGCTGCCTTAGTGAGTTAAACAATTCTTGCTAATCTTTTTTGATAAAAGCATTGGAAGTTAGGTTGTTCTTGAGCTCTGAGTCAGGTCAAACAAATGGAAACTATGGGAATGGAGCGTTGCAGTGAGCTATCAGAAAGATGGATGGTGATCCTCCCGGGGGCGGGGTCCAGGTCCACTCAGAGTCTCCCAGGGACAGCTTCCATCCTGTAGTTGCTAAGCTAAGGCTGCCACTGATGGGCAATACTGGACATTTTCTGTTTGTTCTGGTTTCTGGAAGCTTTCTCATGTTTCTGGAGAGTTTTTGATGTGGTTATGATGGCTTCTGCTTTTGTTTTTTCCGATTAGATTTCATAGAGCTTATGGAATCTATTGCTTGATGTCATTGCCCAATTTGGAACATTTTCATTCGTTTTGTCTTCAGTTGTTGCTTTTGCCTCATTCCCTTTCCTTTCCCTCGATTCGTGGCTTCCAATAAATATATGTTGTGCTTTTTATCATGTTTTATATTTTGCTTGTGCCCCTTCTTATATTTTCCACCTTTTTCAATTTCTGTGCTTCAGGCAGAATATTTTTTATGACTGAATAGTTTTTAACTGTGATTTATTCATTGAATTTTTAGATTTGTTTGATATGTATTTCAGTTATAGAATTTCCTTTAAAAAAACTTCCAAGTTTCTTTCAAAATTATATGTTTTTTTATTTTATTCACTTGAGTAAGGTAGTCATAAGTTTCTTTTTTTGTTTCATCTTTAATTGAGTTTATTGGTACATTTTAGGTATACAGTACAGTAACATTCATTGTTGGGATCTTGTACCTTTACATGACAGGTCTTGGTTCTCATTTTTTTCCCTTGTCTCTGCCCTCCCTTCACCCCCTCCTCTGCTCCCCATCTACAACCACTTTATTTCCATCTTTTCATTATCTCACATTTTTTTCTTTTCCCTCATTACCCTTCCCCTACCTGTCCCACCTTCCCTACACCTTTAGCTCCTTTCTTCCCATTTCTCAATGCCAGTAATCTTATTAGGATCGTCGGTATTATTGCATATTATTCACACCAAAGAAATGATTAGGTATTTACACATGTGTGCCTTATTTATTTCACTTAGGAGTATATCTTCAATATGTATCCATTTTCCTATGAATGAATCTATTTTCTCATTCTTTATGGCTGAGTAATATTCCATTTTATAGAAAAACCACATCTTCCTTATCCAGTTTCCAGTTGATGGGCAGATGGGCTGTTTCCAACTTTTAGCTATTACAAACTGTGCCACTATAAACATGGGTGCACATACTTCTCTGTGATATGATTCTTTTAGTTCTTTTGGAAAGATACCCAGCAGAGGGATGGCTGGGTCAAATGGAACCTCCAGTCCAAGCTCTTTGAGGTATCTCCATATTGATTTCCATAGTGGTTGCACCAGTCTGCACTCCCACCAACAATGGAGAAGGGTTCCATTCTCCCCACAACCCCTCCAACATTTGTTCTTGTGTGATTTCTTGATAGCAGCCATTCTTTGTGGGGTGAGGTGGTAGTCATAACTTTCATCACATTTGTTTCTGGATTCATTATTTGGATTTTCTGTGACAACTAATTTATAACCCTAAAGCCTAATCTCCTTATAATTTTACTCTTTTATTAAACTCTAGACATTGTAGGTGAGAGATGGTAAAGAAAAGGTTTGAGAAGCTGGTTTTGGTAATTAGGGGCATCTGTCATTCCAGATCTCCTCTGCTGAGGCACTGGTTCAGTCTACCTTATTGGGCTGCTTGGTATGTAGGCCTTTCATTGAAACCTCGGAATTTTCCAGGGGCCACCTCTGGTCTTCTGTCAATTCCAACTCTGCTTCTCCCATTCCCATGAGCCTGAGTGGAGCTCTAGCTTCTCATGTGGTAGAAATATTAGTTATATTATTGGTATTAGTAAACACCTCCCAGGAAAAGAGGTTCCAAATGTTTCTGACCATCTATTTTCTATTTTTCATGATATTATTTTCAGAGAGAATTTTCTCCTTGTTCTCTTAAATCTACAATGCCTAGAAAAGAAATATTCATGTCTTATTTATGACAAAATACTAGCTTTGTGGAAACATTTTGCTTTTAAGTATAGCTAATTTTACTATACCAGATGTCACAGGAACATTTTTACTTTTTTTTCTTTTTCTATCTTTTTTTCCCCCTGTAGGAACTACAGGCATGACATTTGGAGAATTAAAGAAATGCATTTTGAGGGAGAAATGCAGGGGAGGGAGAAAAAGAAGGTAGATAAAACAGACAGATGCACAGAGAGATTATTTATTTAGAAAATAATAAGTTTTCCTCAAGGCTGGATATCTATAAATGTCATATTCCTTAATTTTTCAATGCTATATTAGTGTGAAAGAAAATCACAGTCAGTTTTTTGCTCCTTCTTGTTTTGGCAGTGTGTGTTAATTCGATCTAAGCAGACGCAGCTAGGGAGTGACCACCATGTTAGCTAGCACAGTCCTGGTGGTGGCCTCAGCTCCACTCCTCGCTTGGCTTGAGCGGCCTGCTGCTGGCTGCATCTCCTCTCTTATTGTCTCCATGGTTCCAGAATCCCACGGCGCTGTTGCACTGTGTGGAGGCCCAGGAGCTTCTGAGGTGCTGTGTGAAGAGTGAAAGGCTGGTGGTCAGGAAGCCCAACTTCCACGGGGGCGTTTCGTTCCCACTCAGTGGACTCCAAGCTGTCCTTGCCTTTCTGCTCAAGAGCACAATTCCTTCTGAACCACGCACCCATGGAGACAAAGTCCTCTGCTCTAGAGGAGAGATCTGGGTCTCTAAGGCCCAGAGTGCTTACTCTGTTGTGATGAAATGAGGGTGGGAAAACAATTATTCTTTTCATGATGAACTAACAATAGTGAGATGATGCACTGTTATTTTCTTAGTCAAGGTATCTACACATAGCTCAGTAGGACAAGGGAAAGAGAAAAGAAAAAACCCAGGAAAAGCCAACAAATGAGGAAAGTCATATGTATTCTATGCTGTATGCTCGTATTTATAAATGCCAGCAATGTTTGCACATTAATAAGCACATGGTAAATGAAAGCCAATGCTTAGAAATATTCTTTGCAGGCACAATTTTGCATTTCTGGGAACCAAATGCAAAGTAATAACTGTGTAATAATTTGTGAATCATTTCAGCAGCCTAGCAACATTTCTGTACAAGCAAATTTGAAACATAGGGAGCTAGTAATGTAAATGGTTGTAAAGATTCGATGATGACTGCCTTAAAATGCCCTAGTTTCCATGGCAATTCTAAAGTAATTATCTCATCTCCCAGTAAGGTATAAATTCTTAGTTGCAGAATATTATGATTATATGTGTATACTTTCTACAGTCACACAACTTACCTCTTTATGTTATCGAAAACACTGGCTTGTGATTGCTATAGCTCACCTTCGACAGCTGGCTAAACAGTTTCTGCAAATCAACTGCATAAATTTTTTTAGAAGTTTGTGTGTGACTTATGATTTGTAATAGGAAACATAAATGCCAGCCGCAGTAATTCTTGTAAAAGTATGTTTTGTTAATGATGTAAAAATGTGCTGTGGAATAAATAAGATCGATCCCATTTAACTTGCAGAAATGGGACACCACAAGCATGAGTTGGCTACAAACATAAAAAATAATTTGGCTTCGTTTTTTGTAACCATTAAGATGTACATTGAAGGGACATGCTCATCACTGCTATTTTAAGGAAAGTGTTCCGTAATACATAAGAGAAACCTGACTATCCACTTTCAGGCACACACAATATGTTCAAAGCAAATAAATAATATATGAGGCACTAAAATGTGATTAAAAGGATTTGGAGCTCTTTGTGTGTTAAAATGTAAGATTCAAGGTCAACACCCAAAAATCAACAGCCCTCTTGTACACAAATAACAGACTCACTGAGAAAGAAATTAGGGAAACAATTCCTTTCACAGTAGCACCCAAAAAATGAAGTATCTGGGAATCAATCTAATGAAAGAAGCAAAAGACCTCTACACTGAAAACTACAGTACTCTGAAAAAGAGATCCAGGAGGATATAAGAAAATGGAAAGATGTCCCCTGCTCCTGGCTAGGAAGAATCAACATAGTGAAAATGGCCATACTACCAAAACTGCTTTACAGATTCAATGCAATGCCAATTGGAATCCCAACACTATATTTCACAGAACTAGAAAGAAGAATCCAAAAATTCATTTGGAGCCATAAGAGACCTAGAATAGCAAAAGCCATCCTAGGCAACAGACACATAGCAGCGGGTATAACAATTCCCGATTTGAAACTATACTGCAAAGCCACTGTGATAAAAACAGCATGATACTGGCAAATAATCAGACCTGAGGATCAGTGGAACAGACTGGAAGACACAAAAACAACTCCAGATGCACTCAGCTACCTCATCTTTGACAAAGGAGCTGACCGTCCCCACTGAAGGAAAGATAGCCTCTTTAATAAATGGTGTTGGAAAACCTGGATGTGAGCCTGCAAAAGATTAAAACTAGACCCTTATCTGTCACCATGCACTAAATTAAAATCCAAGTGAATTAAAGATCTAAATATTAAAACAGAAACACTAAACTTGGTGGAAGATAAGTTAGGCAGAACTCTGGAAGACATTGGCATAGGAAAAGACTTTATGAACAAATCCTCAGTAGCACAGAAACTAGCAGAAAGAATCAACAAGTGGGATCTCATTTTATTAAAAAGCTTCTGCACTGCAAAAGAAACCATCAACAGAACTAAGAGACAACCTACAATGTGGGAAAAACTTTTTACCAGCTGCTCCTCAGACAAAGGACTATTATCTAAAATATATAAAGAATCCAAAACAACCAGCCCCCCAAATATCAAGACCCAATTCTAAAATGGGCATCTGAAATGAATAGACATTTCTCAGACAAAGAAATAAAAGCAGCAAATAAATATATGAAAAAGTGTTCCACATCACTGGTCATTCGAGAGATGCAGATGAAAACAACACTGAGATTTCACCTCACCCCACAAAGAATGGCTGCTATCAAGAAATCAAACAGTAACAAATGTTGGCATGGTTGTGGGGAGAAATGAATACTTCTCCATTGTTGGTGCGAGTGCAGACTGGTGCAGCCACTATGGAAGTCAATATGGAGATACCTCAAAGAACTAGGATTAGAGGTTCCATTTGACCCAGCCATCCCTCTGTTGGGTATCTTTCCAAAAGAATTAAAAGAATCATACCACAGTGATATATGCGCACCCATGTTTATAGCGGCACAGTTTGTAATAGCTAAAAGTTGGAAACAGCCCATCTGCCCATCCGTTGGAAACTGGATAAAGAAGATGTGGTTTTTCTATTAAATGGAATACTAGTCATCCATAAAGAATGAGAAAGTAGATTCATTCATAGATAAATGGGTACAGTTTGAAGATATACTCCTAAGTGAAATAAATAAGTCACACATATGCAAATACTGAATAGTTTCTCTGGTGTGAAAAACTAAAGTAGTACTCAAGATCCTAACGGGACAATTAGCAACGTGAAATAGGAAGAAAAGGACCAAAGGTGTAGGGACAGTGAGAAAGATAGGGAAAGGGGAATAAGGGAAAAGGAAAGAAATATGAGAAAATGTAAAAATGGAATTAAAGTGTTTGAAGGTGGGGAGGGGAGGAGAGGGTGAAGGGAGGGCAGGGACAAGGGGAAAAAGTGAGAACCAAGACCTGGCATGTAAAGGTACAAGATCCCAGTAATGAATGTAACTGTCCTGTGTACCTAGAATGTACCAATAAATTCAATTCAAAAGAAACAAATGTAAAATTCAAAACCGTTCGTATATCTTTCTTATGCAGAAACAGTAGAGATATGGAGCAAATCCAGAAACACATTTTCTAATCTGATTCCATAATTTACAAGCCTGAGATGTTGAGATCACCGTGCTGCCTCTTATCACAGCTCAGGTACTCATTAAAATGCAACAGTTTCCGTCCTGTCTGCCTTGTACCCACGCATTTATGATCAAATGATACTCTTAGAAAATGGGGAATTCGTGACTTCTTACATTACAAAACTACCAAATGGTCATAGCACATCACACGTCCAGGCCAGCGCAGGCTCTCAGCAGCAGTACAAGCCAGGCCTGCGCCCAACAGAAAGCCCGGCGCAGCGCACACACGCACCAAGGGTTTTCGCTCCCGGACAAACTCGCACCTGGTTGCTCTAACCTTCCTGTCCACTCTCTTTAGTCACGGACAACGTTTCCAAATGTTGCCACGTGGCCCGAAATAATTTCCCTTACACACACACACACACACACACGTGGAGAAGAGTGGAAGTGGAGGAATGGGAACCATTACAATTTGACATTTGTGATAGACAGGAGAATACATTTATAAGGTAATAAAGCTTATTTAGAATTCTAGCTCTTAATTTTATGATGTAAGAGAACTCACCAGAGAATGTATAATTCTGTTTTTATTTGTATTTGGTTCTTTCAGGGAGCCGAGACTTCACGGATTTCACCAAAATTCTAGTAGAGAACAGTATAATGAATGGATAATTTTATACTTAAATATCGTCTTATTTAGTAAATTTTATCCTTAAGTATGAGTCAAGACAAATTCCCAGATTTCATAATACATAAAAGTGAGAGAACCAAAAGCAATGTAAATAGAAACAAAATAAAATGCAGTAGCACATTGGTCATAGGAAGTGATCAGGATACAGCTTATGAAAATCGGCAACATGAAGGGAATTTCACTTTTCCTGTACAGCTGTCTTGTGGAGGAAGTGGCTGCCGATGATGAGCTCGTAGGCAGGAGGGCACAGTGGTCAGCGCAGAGAGCTCCAGCCCCGGGCGGCTGGGGGTGGACAGAGCTTGGCCGGGCTTCCTGCTGTGCAGCTGCACGATGGCTCTGCCCAGCCTCGCCCAGCCTCGCTCTTCCAGCCCGGACTTTCTCGCTCTCAATGCTGCTTAAAGCCAGTTAATGCTTCCCGGGGACACTGAGGTGGTGATGACCCCTAAACAACAGTCCTGGGGTGTCCTTCCGAGCTGGGAAGTGCAGAGCCAGCTGGAAACAGTTTGCAGTCATAGGCATTCATCTCAGTGAGGAGTTTTGTTGATTTCATCGTGCGCGACTGTGACACTGGGTTACACAAGAGAATGTTTATATTTTGGGGGATGATTGAAGTAAATGATAAAGTAACAGCCTCTGGGGTATGCCTGAAAATGTTTCGGCCAGAACAAAGGGCACATGAAACATACAAAGCAGGAATCTTGTAATCTTGCTGCTGGGGGCTCTTCGGGTCGTACGGCGATCATGAAATAGCGGGACTGGCTTAAGACATGGAACACGTGGCCGCGGGTGAACTGGAAGCCCTGAGAACAGTCCCCGAGGTTCCCGGGGATGCTCGGAATCGGAGGATGGCAGCAGGTGCGTAGTGATAAAGGTGTAGGAATGTTTGGGAATAAAAACAATGGCATCTTTATTCACCACATCGCATTTTAAAAATCTATAATTTCACTAACAGTTTTCCAAAGTGGATTGCTATAAGGAAAGTTACACTTTTCTTGAACCAAAAAAATCTAGGGCTCATTGCTTCTATCACAGATCATTGCTCTTAGAATAAATCATTCAACTATTCTGTTTCAGATTCAAAAATGTAAATTATAAATGATAATCGCCATTCTAGTTTATTATTGATGCTCACATATTAATAAATGGACAAAATTCTAAGATATTAATAATTTCATTTATTGTATGCTAAATGAAATTGATTTTTCTATGTTGAAAATTTAAATATTGCCATTTCATAGATTTCAACCTATCGTCATCTCAATGGGGTAAAAATAGGCACAGAAAAATCTTAAAAAGCAAAAGAAATTTAAAAAATTAAAAATGGTTATTTTTAGGAATTTTAGGTTGGTTTTGTTTTTTCATATTGTATTCATCATGTTTCTTTATTTTTTAATCACTAAATCGTCATCATTTAAGTTTAGAATCTCCCACTTTTTAATGTACATAATGTTGCTTTATAAAAGTAACACTCATATTTTCTCTGTGGTGAGGAAAGTACAGAATGTGATACGTTTTCTTCTCCTTTATCCTGAATTTAGTCTCACACAGCTCATATTCAGCCCATTTTCTTAGTCTATCTGCGTTTGTGTTCTCAGGTTAAAAAGGGTTCTAGATTGGGCATGGTGACTAAACCCAGCACTGCGTGAAGCCAAGGCAGGAGAAGGCGGGTTCAAGTCCAGCTTGGGCAGCTTTGTGACTTAGCAAGAGTTTGTTTCAGATTAAAAAATAGCATATCATAATGTGAGCCTCTAATCCTGGGTGACAGGCTGAATCTGGTGTCAGATCCCAGGTCCTGGGTCTGAGATCACCAGTCCCTGCCTTTCATTAGGACTCACTCCAGTCTGCTCTTCATCTTCCCTCACCAGCTCTGGGGCTTTGGCACTACGACGCCCCTAGGGCGCTGCTGTGGGATTGACGTTCAAACTCCCAGCTCTTCCCGCAGTGTCTCCCTGGCCCGCTCTGTTCGGGGCAGTCAGCACTTGTTACCACTGGAAGGTGGGACTCAGAGACTCACATTCATACACCTCGTCCGGGAGAAGCCGAGCCCCTGGAACTCACTGCTGCACCGCCTTGTCCTCCCTCTGTGTTTCTCTCTGAGTCTCCCCAGTCCACCGTGCCTCTTCCTCTTCTGAGTCAGGTCGGCTCATCCAGCTCTTTTCTCCTCAGTGGATCTCTCCTCAGCTTCTAGGATGTACCTCTCCCTCCCGTCTTATGTTGAGTCTCCTATTCCACTCCGCCTGATCCTTCATACACCTCGTCCGGGAGAAGCCGAGCCCCTGGAACTCACTGCTGCACCGCCTTGTCCTCCCTCTGTGTTTCTCTCTGAGTCTCCCCAGTCCACCGTGCCTCTTCCTCTTCTGAGTCAGGTCGGCTCATCCAGCTCTTTTCTCCTCAGTGGATCTCTCCTCAGCTTCTAGGATGTACCTCTCCCTCCCGTCTTATGTTGAGTCTCCTATTCCAGACTCCGCCTGATCCAGGAACCAGTCCGCTGCTCGGCCGCCCTCCTGCTGTCCCGTGCCGAGGGGGAACAGCGCAGAGCCAGCTCCAGGTTGGCGGAGGCCGAGCCGAGGCACGGAATCCACAGGCGTGGAGCTGGTCAGCGACCACTCTGTAGGGCCACGTATTCGGCCAGGGCCATGGGTCTGAGCCTGCCTTCCACCTTTGTGTCCCTCATTTCTTGTGTACTGTCCTGTTCCTTGTTCACCTAATTTTTAACATTTTAGTTTATTAGTACATGTGTGTATTACATAACGTTTACATTCCTTGGGGAGTCGGCATATGAACACAACATATCTTAATTCCTGTTTTCATCTCCTTTCCCTCCCGTCTTTGCTCCCTCCCACATCTCTTGATCCCCTTCCTTTTTTTTATAGTGAACAGTTTAAATTTATTTCATTTTCTTTTCTTTTTTGTTGTTACCATTCTCATTTAAATTTATATCAGATTAACTTTAATAACACACACACACACACACACACACACACACACACACACTGCTCAGTTCTAGTCTCTTCCCTTTCTGTTATTCGTTTTAAAAAAGACTTCTTGATGCATTGGCAGTTTTCCTGAATATTGGGTTCCTAATTGGAAGCTCTTTCTGCTGTCTGGGGACCAGTGTCCCTACGGTGATGCTGTTGGGAGGCAATGGAACCTTCAGAAAGTAAGGCTTGCTGGGGGGTCCTTAGGTCTTTGGCGAAGCATGCTGGTATCTTAAGGATTATGTGTGGATGGTTTTATTTTTTGCTCAGAAGCTTCAGTCTAATATTGAGAAAACAAACTTAGAGATGTTTTCATATTGTCCTGTCTTTTTAATATTAACATCCTGGTTTTTTAGGGGGGGAATGACAGATAGCTAGAGGTAGTTTCAGTTAGGATTCCCTCTGACTCACCTTAGACTTGTACTATTGAAGAGATGAAGCATTCTTTCCTATTTGTGCTTTTAACTGTTTCGTTCACCTGTTACTGCTAAAGAAAATACCAGAAAATGTTTTAAATGGAGTGTCATAAACCACATATGTGATCCAAGCCCTGCCGACCAACTGCAGTGAGGTGTACTAATGATAAATACAAACTACAAATGTGTAGGATTGTATGTGTGTGGTTGTGTGTGTAAGAACCTGTTTTCTGCTGTCGGATCAGTGGTGTGGTTCTCCCCATGACCGTTACTTTTATTTTGTCTTTCCGTGTATTTATTAGACTCTAAGCCCGAGAAGACAAGGAACTTTTAATCTTGCGCAATAATACAAGTTAACAGCACTATTAAATATGATTCACTTACTAAAGTGGGGAACTTCAATGTTTATGGAAGTACGACTTTGATCTATTTGCAGATAAATTTCTAACAACTTTCTCCCCTGTATGTAATTCCCACCGTAATCCTGCGGCGGTTCTTTCCTATAAAACTCCTTCCTGCACTACTTGCTTGTCTATTGTTGTTTAGCTAGGGGCTCATGGGCTATCTGCCATTGCAATCTAGACATTCCATCCGTGAGATAAGCCTTCCAACCTCACTGCGCTATTGGAATCCAGAAATTACTCCTAAATCAAGTTTAAAAAGTAAAGTTATTTCAGATTGATCCAAACACTCATGATATGGAATCTCAAAGTTAGTTCTTGGCCTTAATACGCGTGCTTAGGATCATCCATTAATTCCCCGACAACACAGAGATTACACTTACTTAGCTTCTATTAATAAGATCAATCCTAAAGAGAATGGGAAAGGAGTCAAGGCTTGGAGGAGAATTTGGGGCCTCTCTGAACTCCTTGCCTCAGGCAGAAGCAGTTTTAATCCTTCCCAGACCTCTGAATATGTGTCCTTTTTGTTTAAAGAGAATAAGAGTGTAAATCTTGCAACACACTCGTGTTTGTTAAATACTCGACTGCAATCACTGCACAGCGAGAAACTTGACAGCTAAGTCGACAGCCAGGTGATGATCACTGCCAACACCAAGAGGCCTAAGTCCTGGCAGTTACTCATGTCCTCATCCCGTGAGCGAAGAGCGGCAGTTACAGTTCTGTGGTTTCCTCCCTCAGGCCCACATCTCCACCCTTCCGTGGGCTAAACGTCAGAAGAACCCAAATTGTTGGTATTCGCCAAAGTATTGAAGCTTTAGGAAAAGTACTCCTCAAAACTGTCAAGTTCATAAAAAACTAGACAGGTCTGAGCAATGTGGAGGCCGGAGAAGCTTCAGGAGACAAAACTCCTAAAGGTAATGTGCTGCCCCAATGAGATCTTGGAATGAAAAATGATTATCGGGGAGAAAAGTAATGGGATTTGAGCAAAATACAAATTTTGTTTTATTTTATTTTATTATTAAGTTTATTACACTTTTTAGGTACACAGTAGTTACATTCATTGGGAATTTGCACCTTTACATGGCTCATCTTGGTTCTTGTTTTTTCCCCATCCCCTCCCTCCCTTCACCCCCTCCACCCTTCCCTGTTTACAAAGACTTTGTTTCCATATTTTTCCTTTTCACATATTTTTTCTTTTCCCTTCTTAGCTTTCCCCTATGCCTCCCACTTCCTCTACTCTTTTAGACCTTTTCTTACTATTACACGATATCAATTATACATTTGGTCCTTATTTACACTTTTAGTTTTTCACACCAGAGAAACTATTCGGTATTTACACGTGTGCCTTATTAATTTCACTTAAGAGTATGTCCTCAGTGTGCACTCATGTAACTATAAATATCTCTAGTCTCATTCTTTATGGCTGGGTAATACAAAAACCATTTTATAAAAAAACACATCTTTTATTATTTATGATAAATGAACTATACTATCATAGGGTACTAATTTAGAAAAAAATAAGCACAAGGTATTTGGGAATTCTCTATAATGTATTTCTAACTTTTTTACACTTGATCTTAGCCAAAAGGCCGAGAAGCAATTCTTCTAACTTTTTTAAAAAAACCATAATTTTAGATATAAAAATCACCAAGAAAAGAAAGATTCTTTTTTATTCAGAGCTAAGGGTGCATTAATGGTAACACAGATGCACCTTTGCCCTGCTTTACCATAAGGAAGCTGTTATAGAACTGGGGATTGTGATATGGATTGGCATTTTAATTGGCTTTTTCTCCAGACCTTTGCAAAGCTGGGAGATTTAGCCAGCCTCCCAGCCTTTTAGCTAAACCCACGGGTTCTTACCTTTCAGCAACTCTGTTAGGGAGGGGTTCCAGTTAGAGTGAAAATGTCTTGTTTGTGCTCAGTTTCCCAAGAGTTAACATGTTAGGAAAGGTAATTACTTCCCCAAATTTTGGGAAATAATATTAGTGCGGTCATTTACCATAGGCTGGGCATCTTGAGACCTCCTGAAGAGGCGTCCTAAAAATAGAACACTACACATTTTGCTGTGTAGCCCAAGCCATGTTACACTTTATCTTCTAAACTTTCTTATTAGGCACTGTGCCATGTGCTTTTAAAGTCTTAAATGGAAGAAACATTTCCTATTTTGACCATGTCTCATTTAAAGAAGGTACATAATGTGGATCTGAATCATTGCTCTTTTTCTGGGCTAATAATGTAAAAATAGTAGTTCTATATTATATTTATGTCTCTGTGCCTATTTCTCTTCATTTTAGGCTTATGTTTAAAATTGTTATCTTTAGCATATGAATTAGTAGCACTCTCAATACTTTGTATAACACTTTTTGCTCTTCAGAAATACATAAAGCTGTTCATTTGACCTTCACAGTGAGGTGAAGTTGATATTGTGAGGTTAATGAGGCAATTATTCTTATAGAGAACATCAGTCATAAAAGCATAGTCTCCTCCTCCCTTTAATATGCACATTAATTAAAATTTTTTTTGCTATTTGCATTGATAAGTAATCATCAATGAGGGGAGGAATAATGAAGGTTATTCACATGCCCCACATAACTTTAGGATCGACGTTCCATGGTATGGAGTTTCTGGTATAATACATCCTTCCAGATTTTCCTATATAATTTTCTGGTGTTTCTCCTTATTTTGTAGAGCAGAAGTAATGAGAATTGCTACGACGATTGATAAAGGAGAACGTACATCTAGAAGTATTTACAGAATCTGACCTTGGCAAATACAACTCAGCAGCTTGGCAATGATGTTTAATCATAAATTAATAGTTAAAATGATACTTTTAGTTTTCTTTCAGGTTGACCTGTAGAATCTACCTTAGGGTATAGTAAAATTTGGTTTCATTAATAGAAAAATATACATTTATGGATATACTTATCAAACACAGATTTTTAAAATATTTTTTACTATCAAGAGGAACCTACCGTAGCAACAAGCCAACAAACCACAAATATGTACTATTACAAATAAGTTTAATTAACTCTTATTTGACTCATGTCTCGTACAAAACCTAAACCAATTTAATGAGTCCAGTTTAAATGCACAGATGTATCTATACCTATATTTTGAGATAGATTCTCATACACATAAAGAAAAGAAATTATAGTTGTATTTTTAAAACCCTAGCAATGTGTGTGCTTCTCTAGCTTAGAAGAATGGAATAATTTTTCTCAAGTTACCTTTTTCTGCTCAGTGAAGTGTTCTGGAGAGACATTTTCTCGTGGAAATGGGGCATGGATACAGCGGGGCGGGCTGAGGAGAGAGGCGAACATTACATCGCTCTTCCTACTGACATAAGAGTTCTTCAGTTTCTTGACGACGGGCGGAGGAGGGAGAAATGGGGGGAGAAGGTCACTGGAGAGGACAAGAGAGAAAGGAGGAAAGCCACATGCTCACGGGGCTCGGGTGAGGAACCTGGAGCCGGACTCGCAAACGGGAGTGTGACTTCGCGGGCGGATGACAGCACCCGCTCTGCCTCCCTGCCCCTCCCTGCCTCTGTAACTCAGACAGCGGCGAAGGCGGGCGGGGAGGCCCTCAGTGTGCGGGCGCCGAGAAGGGCCTCCTCGGCCGGCTTCCCTGGGCAGGGCGGGAACCCAGAGACCCAGGGTGTGTATCCCCGCGTGTCCGGATGCTGAAGTGGGCACTGCATCCAGCTAGGACGCCAGTGCTCTGCGTGCGGGATCGTCTAAACCCAGGTAGCTAACGCCGTCACCGTGTCCCACAGAACGTTATCTGAGGGTTCGTTATTAAACATCCTGATCTCCAAAGAGAAAAGGAAATCAGATTTTCAGGGAAAAGGAACTCCCTGCATAAGAAGACCTCCGGCCACGCCAGACGACAGAGCAGCATTTCTCTGAAGTCACGGAGTTCCTTACAGGAATCTGGGAAGGAAGCACCGCAGGCTGACTGGAGAGAAAAGTGGCCCCAAAGTTAGCTATTTGTCAAGATAAATGTTTTAGGAGTCAAACTGAATGTTACTCTTCATTAAAATGTTTAATTTTTGTTCTACATCACTGGCAGTCAATTTAAAAGGCCAATACTATAAATCTGGTTCACTGATAGTTATCTTTTTCACTCATTATTATTTAAACTTCGTGTTTTCGTGGTATATTTTGAACCAAAGTGACTTGAAAAGCACAAGCTATACATATTACGGCTGGCTAGTTTTACCCTCTTATCAGATTAGAAAAAATTACATCAGAATCTCTTCCACGCGGATATATTTTGCAATTTAAAAACTCATTTGGTTAATAAGAGATTTAAAGTGGAAACGCATGGGAGCATCACTCTTTCAGGCATTAGTATGAATTATTAGCGTCCCTGCCACTGACCCTAGGAGGTGAGGGTGAAGAAAGACAGAAAAGTAAAACAAGAAAATATGAAGCTAAACTATCTTCTTGAGTTGTTTTAAAAATAGTAATCCATATTCCTATAATACCCTGTATTAAACACATTGATTTAAGATAACCAAAAATATGATGCATTAAATATATTAGTTTAAGATAACCAAAGAAAATATGAGGGAAACATTCTTTTGTTTCTAAGTAAATGTAATGAGGAAAGAATTTTAAAAATCTATTTATATCCTACACTTTAAAAAGAAAAAACCCAGAAAACAGTATTTCTGTTTCATCCCTCCAGACTCCTGCATCTATCACCCGTAAATCATTAGCAACCTTATGAAATGCTGCAGAGATGGCTTCTGTGGTAGAGAGATGAGTATAAAAAGAAAAGCTGCCAACAATCACACAGCCACTGAGGAGGCCGGTTTGCTGGTAGGAATCTTCACTGGGTGCCTTTATTGCATTTTGATTACTAGCTTTACTGTTTCCTGGAGAACAAAGCCCTGATTTGGAGAAGTGTCCTTTCTCTCCTGAGTACATAATTTCTGTGCCCACAGGTATCTTACAGACACTAACTATGCTGATTTAATGGGCTCAGACAATTTCACATTTCTTTCTTTTTTTTTTTCTTCCTTACCTGAGCAGATTCCAAAGATTTAGGATAGCTGTTTTTTTTTTCTCACAAATACATATAACACAGAGTAAAATAAATTTGTATCACTATGACTAATTGTAAAATAGCTTTCTTCCAAGAAATGTGGTACATAAGTGAAAAACTATTTCTGCAATAAATCTGGCAACACACTTATCCAATTATTATAAACCATATTTAAAAAACTGGACTTGAGTGTGGGCTCTCATTTACATGTACTGACTTTCAGTTACATCTTCAGGCAAGGGCAGAGGTAGTAGGAGGGGTGGTTGGAAACATAACCTCCATGGTGCCTTTCAGCTTTAATATTTTACCATTTGAAGATTAGCACCTACTCCATTATAAGAAGTAAGCTTCCAATTTCCTTTATGATTTGAAATACCTTGGCATTTCTGTTAGATTGCATTGCAGACTATTTTTAGTCTCAGACAAGTGTATTTATTGAAAGTAAGTGCAATTTGCTCATGGTTTCACAGGAGTGGATAAAAAATGAAATTTCCAACATTTTCTTCACATTCTCTGCCAGGTTTTCACTATAGAACAGAGACACCCGTCCAGTCATTTAAACACAGAGCTAAGTGGGTAATTATGAAGCAAATGGGAGGGCAAGAGGGGCAGGGATTTTTCAGGGCGTCCGACTTTGATTCTGGATCACCATGGTCAGAGCCGTCTTGAGAGGCCTCTGGGAGAGTCCCATGGAGGAAGCTGTGCTCCAGGGACAGGAAGTGGAAGTCAGGCCCCTCTAGCTCTGCTGCTGCCGCCCGTGTAGCAGCCTCTTGGCCTGGAATCTTGCAGGTGACCAGAAAAGGCTGAGTCTGGCTGCCATTGCTGCCCCACGGTGCATGGAGCAGAGATATTACTGCAGAAAACAGAAAACCCCAGTTGTGGGTACCACAATTCTGCCTCTTACTCTTGAATCTCTGCAGAGGCCCCTTGGGGGAGCCCCCAGCCGTTAGGGGTCTGAGCAGTGTGGCTCTGCTTTCCAGGCTGTGACACTGCAAGGCAGTGGGGACTTACAGTGGTCCTTGCAGGGGAGGTCACATCCCCTCCCTCCCTTGGAATCAGAACTCTGGGGAGGTGGAGCAGTGCTGTGTCTAACGGCTCCTCTGGAAATTCTGAGTACACCAACATTCAAAATAATCCCAACACGGCAAATGGCTGGAAAGCCTTGTTCTTATCTTTGTTTGGTATGATCGCTATTCAATCACAATTAAGAAATATGTCAAGCCAGGAACATAGGGGCCGTGCCTGCCTGTCAGGCACAAGGTCCTGAATTCCATCCTCAGTACTGAAGAAAGAAAGAAAGAAAGGAAGGAAGGAAGGAAGGAAGAAAGAAAGAAAGAAAGAGAGAGAGAAAGAAAGAAAGAAAGAAAGAAAGAAAGAAAGAAAGAAAGAAAGAAAGAAAGAAAGAAAGAAAGGAGGGAGGGAGATTTTAAGAAATGTGTATCATAACACAAGGTGGCCCAGAGATGGAAAAAGGAATATAATCAGTGAAAACAAAAACCATATTCTTATTTATATTGACTTGTTGCTGTTGCTTTTATTATACAATTATTTAATTATTATTATTATTATCATTAGAAGATAGGGACTTAAATTCTTACTCATAAAATTGGATGTGTCCAACGATTTTTGCGAGACTATTCTTGAAGGAATTTGTTTTATGTTTTGTTCTCAACCTTTCAGTTGCAGCACTACCCTGATCCACCACTAGGGGCACATGCTGGAGTGACGCTGCAGGAGGCGGTCCCCAAACCCTGACCGGAGAGACCTTAGTGGACAGGTTTCCGGCGCTCATGAGCCGCAAGGACCAGTTCCCCGTGCGGGACAAACAAAAATAGCATCAAAAATAAATCTTAGCAACTCTTACGTGCTTTTTTTCAGGATTTAAAAAAAAACTACAAGAACTTTTGCGTTTGATATTCTCAGGTCAAATCAGTAAACTGGCTCCAAAAGTGGACAGTTTCGTTCATAGCGAGAAGTCACAGATTCTTTCAATGTAGGCTGTTATTTTTAAAGAATTTGCTAAAGAATCGTACATTTGGTTGTTTCCAGATGTGAAAATTAGCAAAAAAGGGACAATCTGCTTATAAAGCTAAAACGAAGTCAACCTCCCCCAGCCATCTTTTCTTCCCAGTTTTCTGTCAGAGGTAATCAGATAACAAAAATGTCTAGAACTCTGATGTTTATTAAGATATACATAAATATATTTAAGACAAGAATCGAACTGTTGGATATGCATTCATTCGCTTGAAAAAGCATTTTATGTATGAACCCACTTGTTTTGCTTACCAATTCTTTCATGGATTTCTTTATGAGTTCGTAGTTTGTTATTTATGACAGCTGCATGATATCTTTATTGTATAAATGTATAATTTGAATAACTATTCTATACTATATATATTTCTATTCTTTTAAATTTTTTCATATTGCAAAAGTAATGAAATATGAAAATGCAAATACTCTTGTACACATATCCTGGGTTTTGCTTTCTATTTTGTATGCTGCATCTTAAAAATATATTTATTAAGTATCACATTTAAAAATATTAGCAAGGGCCGGGGATTTAGCTCAGCAGTTCGGTGGCCTGCCTTGCAAGCGCAAGGACCCGAGTTCAAACCCTGGTACCAAAAAAAAAAAAAAAAAAAAAA
>NW_022900939.1:46854000-46866808 GCF_012274545.1 Fukomys damarensis | reverse complement strand
AAAAAAAAAAAAAAAAAAAAAAAATTAACAAATATTATTAAGATATCTTTCAAATAGGATGCTCCAAGTTAAATTTTCAGTGATAGTATACCTTTTGAAACTTTTCTTAATATAATAGATTTAAATGAAATTTATGTTATTTCAATTTTACTTCCTTAATAAGGTGTAAAGATTCTTGAATACTATTGTGTCTTCCTCTGTGAATTATCTGTTCTTATCCATGATCCATTCTTTCTCTGTGGTGTTGCCTTTGTTTTCCTATTTGTAACTGAAAACTTTTTGCATATTTGGCATAATAAGTTGTTTTAAAATGTATTTCAGATATTTCCCCTTAATGCATTGCTTTAAAATTCCATTTTTTATTTTATTTTCTTGGTAGCAGGGATCAAAGTTGGGACCTTGTGCTTGTGAGGCAGGTGGTAGCACCACTGAGCTAAATCCCTGGCTCTCTTGTTCTATTTTTAATCATGATGTGGTTATAAAGTTTTGAGAATCAAATTTTTTAAATATTTAATGGTTTTTATGCTTCAGGCCTTAGAAAAGTGTCTCTAACTATGAATTATTTTGAAATAAATTAATATTTAATTAATTATAATATTTTACTTATATAGTATGTTTTATACGTTACTTCTTTATTTATTTTTGGTACCGGGGATCGAAATCGGGTTCTTGCGCTTGCGAGGCAGGCCACCGAACTGCTGAGCTAAATCCCCGGCCGTTACTTCTTTAATATGCCAGTAACATATTTGATGATGTGGATTTCCTTATACACATATATAGACTCCCTCACCTGCTGGTTATTGTCTTTCCAGTTACTTTCAAAATGCCACTTTAGGGTATATTAAATTCTCAAATACGTCCAGTCCTGTATCTTAACTTTGCGGTCTGTCCTACCCACCTCAAGTTTCGTGTGTCATTATCTTCTTGTGTTAGTGTAAGTTTTACATGTTAGCTTTTGTCCCTACATGATGATTTGTACACTGACACGTTAGAAGAGCTGTGCATGGATATTTCTAATGTATCTGGACCGGTACTTTTCTAGTCACTCATCTAATCAGTGCTTTCACAGGGATCAATATTAATATTAATTAACCTTTAATCAGATACAGGCTGAAAACTCGATGTAATCATCTATTCATAAATTATTGGGAGTGTTTCTCTTTATAATATTTTCCATTTAATGTGGCTCATATATAAAGAATATTTGCAGCAATGTATCTTTTTAAGGAAACCTAAAAAATCAATAACGTTTCAACTACCTGACTAAGAAAATGGAGTTTTCCTCATTAAGTTCTAAATTGTTATTTAGTGGTGTTCACTCTTATTAGGAACCAGTCAATAATACTAACTTCTAACAAATGTACATTGAGCACCTAAAGGATATGTGAGCACTGCAGGAATTCTCTGAAGTATTCTCGGGCTTCCTAACTATTCAATAAGATCATCACTTACCTCTGAAAAGCTCAGGCGAAAATGATATTACAATAGATTTTTCAGGAAAGGAGATTCTGGAGTTCAGAATGGGGCTTTCTAGGGCTGGGAGTCCCTTCTTGAAATACCAATTTTCCTACCTACTGAAACACATGTTTTTCTTTTTAGGTTTAGCATATATTGAAATTTATAAAGATTACATAAATCTGCTCATGAAATAACTAAGATTTCATAAGGACCACTTGTGTTGGCAGTGAGTCTGCTGTGTGTCAGTAATTAGCAGCGCCTTGCTGCCACATTTATATTCAAAACCCTAATTTCCTAATAATCACATATTTAGTTCTGCTGACTTTTACATGATTATTTCAAGTTAATTATTCCTAGTGTTTTATTTATATCGTCACCTAGATTGACAATGTCAGAATTAGAAATGATGAAATAGAGGAGATGCTAATATGACCTGCTTTTGAAAAGAGCAAAATAGGGGTTAATTTATTTCATTCAGTGGTTGTCTGTAGCTACCTCACTTTTGCGGAAGACTCTGCAGTTTCTGTATAACAATATGCCGTAAGACAAGATCTTTCATTAACTTTGCGTCTGAAAAAGTTCTAAATAAATTGTAATCCATGAGGTAAAATATTTTTGTTAATCAAAATTCTTCATTTATAAACACTAATAGAGGAAGAAGTGAGTTTCAGCCGTGCTTTATTCGACATAACAAACGCCCTCCTATTTGCATGTGTGAGCCTGCAGGTACAAGTCACAGCACGCTCACATCTCTTTTTATTCAAAGGACATTTTCAGTAACTCATTTTATATAATCACACTTTCTCACCCCTTGCTCAGTGTGTTTTTCTTTATACTTTACACAAAGTCTACAGCCTCATTAAAGCGCTGTTGATAAGATCCCATAATCTGCAACTCAAGTCAAGTCTCCTGCGTGCAACTCCACACAGTGAGGGCCGGAAGGCGGCGCGAACCAATGGCGGCTCCCGTCTTCTGACAGCAGCACGCAGGGTTTCTGTGAATGCGCGGGTGATCCACGGGTGGGAATGGGGTGGAGGAGGAAGGGTTCCCCAGGACAGAGTCCTTCCTGCCATGCGCATCTTGTGAAAACCTGCGAGGCACTGTGGTACTGTGCTTAGGCTTAGCAGACTTCTGAGAAGTCCTCTCTTTACCAAAATTGAGGATTTCATTCATTCTTCCCTCTAGGCAGTGATTCGGAATGCAAAGGGACAAGTTAAAATGGTGCTCCTCTGGCTTTAATGCACACAGTAATCAGCTGGAGATCGATCCTGTTAAAGTGAAAATTTGGATGCGGCCCACTGGGACTGGCCCGAGGTTCTGCATTTCTAGCACTTCAGACTCGTGAGGACCTAAAGGCTGCTACATCGATTCTGAAACACTTTTTTATCAGAAGCATTTGATAAAAGCATTTTTGTCAGTATGAAGTAATAGTCATGGATTGTCTTCACCGTGTCTCAGCCCGCGCTGCCGAAGTGGCTGCCGTGTGCACAAGGTCAGCGGTTTGGGCCGAGACCCAGAAACAGCTTCCACTCACTAAGATGATGAAAGTGTGCACAGAAAGGCATGGGTCCACTCTCCTTTGGTAAATCAGTGGCTGACTTCCTCTAGTTCCAGGTACATGTGTAGGAGTACAGAGCAGACATCATGCGGATTGTCACAGCGGCAGGTAGGTCACGCTGATTGTGTACACAGGCTGCTGAGATCGGAAGCGCTTTTTGGGTTAAGCCTGGGAGGCCTTGTGCTGTGTACCACACGCTGGAAATTTAGAACAAAGGAAGGTGGGCAACACCTTTGCCTGCGCCTGCGGGGTTTTCCAGTCTCCGGAATACACGCGAAGGGCAAAAGCAGCCGTTCTACTCCGGGCGTTCACAATTCGTGTTTTAGCCGTAAGATGAGACATTATGTATAAGCTGTGTGTTTAAATGAAAGGAGAGAACATACCAGGCCTCGCCACCATCAAACACCCAGGAAAGTTGTCTAATCATTTCTGAAATGAGATTTTAAATTTATGTTATTTTAATATTTGTTAGCAATTTGTTTAAAAATTGAAAATTGTCATTTTGTCAGATTTCGCATTTTGTGGAAATGATGTATTTATTAGCCACAGTTCTTTGCTCTCTGCAGTCTTTGTGTACATGCGTGCATGGGTGGTGTGTGTGTGCCTGTGCATGTATTCCTGGGGATTCATCCTCAGCCCCTTTGAAAATTTTGCTTTTTAGGACCAGCTCTCACTAAATCGTTGCATCGCCCAGGCTGATCCTCCTGCCCAGCCTCCATTGTTGGGATTACAACTTTCTCTTCAATCTTAATCATGTAAATAACTTTGTTAATCATGTGGACAGTTTTTGTGACATCTTTTGTTTCATGCTCTCATAAAGCTCAGCCCTGCGTTCCTCCTGACCCACCTATCCCAGGGGTTTTCTTCCATACAGGGCCCGAAGTTCTCTGCCTCTCACAGCCTGATCCTCAGCTCCTTCCTGTGTGTTTCCTCTTTGCATCCATTTTGTTTTACCAATGTTCTTATATTCTCCATGCTCTTTTATTTTTTTCTTTCAGTACTCAGTTTTTCCCAGAAGCAACGCAGCCTTCTTTTTCTGCCTGTATCTTTTCTGTGTCTCTTTACTTTTTAGATACTTTTTGATGAAGGTTTCCTTTGGTTTTTAGTATCTCATTCACAGATCGAGTCATTACTGTGATTATTATCCTTTAATATTTAGTGAATGGACCTTTGAGAAGTATACCTATAGGCTTTATCAAATTAGTCTCAAATACCTTAAAGAAATGTCAGCCTTTCAGTTAGAGGGTTTCTTTTCCAGTTTTGTAGATAAAATTAAGATTTTTAAAAACTGACTCTACTAGGAAAACCTGCACTTACTTCTCTCACCCAGGGGCCTCCTTGGTACAAACACTGGTCATTCTTATCACTGAGACACAGGTTATAATTGGCCATAGTACGTCAGAAACACTGTTGGATTTCTTAGTCCTTCTATATGTGATACTTCCTTTAGAACCAGCATTTATGTGATACTTCCTTTAGAACCATTCATTTATGTGTGAATGCATAGTGTTTAATTCATATCTCATCCCCCTAAAACATTTTGAGTGTCTTTAATAAAAATATACTTAAAAAGATCATTAAATTACAATCAAAAGTCAATAAATGATAAAGAAAATATACCAGAATTTTAAAAATCTAATATCCCATTCATTTATTCATCAAACACTATTATTTCTATTTGTGGCAGGTGGTAATTAAGCACTCGAAACTAGAAAACTGAAGGAAACTAGTATAATATAGTTTCCAATTTTCAGGAGATCACAATCTAGTAAAAAGAGACAGACGAGAATTAGTTAAGTGTCATTATGTTGAATCCTATGTCGATACTTGTAATCTGCAAGCACAGGCTTGATTTATGCTTCCTGAAGCACAAACCCACCTGTCTTGATTTCCTGACTTACTGCAACGTGTCTTGGCAGTCTGAAAAGATCAGGACCAGCGCAGTTGTTCACAGATGAAAGGGAGAAGACTTTCACTGCATCTGATGAAGATATCCTTGGTCATTCTGTTTGTGCCTCTTTATTCCAGTCTATTGGTACAAATATCTCACTTGTCGGTTAAGTAAACTAAAGGACAAGCTGGATCCAGGATGCTTGTCCTTGTCCACAGTGGTGAAAATTGCTGTGTGCCCCTAGTGCGCATCCTGGCAAAGTTGGAGGCCTGGAAAAGCTGCATCAGGTTTGAGGAAGCTCGTGATAATACCTGTTCTCCCGCAGGATTGACGTGATGTTTCGTGAAATGGATTCTGGATTAACATGAAAGAAGAAGAACAGCATAATGTTGGAAACAAACTTGACAAGTTATTTCCATCTGGGAAATTGTAGGAGCTTAAGCGGCGTGATCTTTGGTGGCAGGGGACTGGACTGGATGGGTAACGTGTAGTTATCTGCTGATCCAGCCTTTGGAGTTCCAGGGAGAGTTTCTAGCACCATTAGAGCTTTCTTCCCATCAGCGACTAATAAGACTGGGCAGATGCACAGTAATGGTAACCTCAGACTCATCCTTCCTGGCACTGTATGGAAAATGTATCTAATTTGTTTTTGAGTTTCCCTTATGCCCGTTTCCATTGGTCCTACGGCGACGCCATCATATTCTCTAAACTCAGCTCTAGTCATCAGTCTGCTGCTTGTCTTCTGAAAGCTCACACTTTCTAGCCAGTTCCTTACAACTGCCTGTGAGCTGAAGGGAGTCCAGCTCCCCAGATTTGGCCCCTGCTCTCCTAGTCACCCAGTGGATGTTCGGCTCCAAATAGATCCATCATCATGCCCGTCACCCTGTCCAAACCTTTGCAGTCATTTCCCCACTGACACAGTTCGCTCTATCTGTTCGCCTCTTCTAACCCCGTTAGCAACTCCTCACCTATGCAGACCTCCCAGGACCATGTGGAAGCTAACTTTCTGTTCTATAATCATTAACACTTAGCACAGAGCTGCATCCCTGCATCTGTGTCTCTTCATTTGAATAAGTCCTGTTCCTTTTCAAGTTCTGCGAAAAAGGGTCTCTGTCTTATTCATTATTGAAAGAGTAGTAATAGCTAATATTTATTGAGGGCTCACTCTGTTATTGGAATATATCTGGGCAATACAGATTATGGAATGAAAAGATGTCCACTTAAATACAATTAAAGGATGACTAAATTAACTGCTCTATTAGGGGTGAGGCATAATTGATAAAACAGTGCTTATAATAATCCCATGAGACAAATAATATTGCCCCATTTTAAGTAGGAGGAAACCAGAGCTTTACAAGTTCAGAAACTACCCCAGCATCACAGAGTGAGGAAGTAGGAGGCTACCATTCTGATCCATATGTATATGATTTCAGGTCCAAACTTCTTTTGTGAGACAAGGTCTTGCTATGAAGTCCAGGGTGGCCTTGAAGTCACTGAGTAGCCCAGGCTGACCTTGAACTTATGTTGATCCTCCTGCCTCAGCCTCCTGGCTCTGGGATTACAGTGTGCACTGCCATTCCCGAATCCAGGTCCAAACGCTTGACCCTTGCTGCTTACACAGCCCCTCTGTGGTTTTGTTCCTTTTGCTTCCCTTTATTTACTTTTAACCATAGAAAATGCTCATAAAGATCTGTTGGATAAACACATGAGAAATTCAATCAGGAAAGGTACATATTTAATAGTTATGTGGTGTTTATTTTTATCCAAGCTCTCAGATGGGAACATTTAATTCTTTGTACATAGAGGATAATTGAGGGTAGACTCTTCTCCCTAACACTGAAATATTAGCATTTATGCTCGAATTCTGATCTGGGCTTTTTATCACATACAATATTAGAATTATAGGAGTTTTCAAAATTAATGAACTACTTTGGAAAAGAATTGTCAGGAGGAAGACGTTACACAAACCTAGAATTTTGTAACAGATAGTTACACGTGAGGTCTGATCTGCACCTTGACCCATTGCCCTTGTGTTAATTTCTTCCTCTGCTGTAGATCACAGGCCGTCCCAGTGCAGTGTCCCCAGGGTTCTCTGTCATGGCTGCAGGATGTCTGGGCACCGAGATGCCCCTGAAGAAGGCGGGGGGACGGGAAGCTGGGAGTCCCTGCCCTCTGCATTTGTCTCCAGTCCCTGCGTGCATCGGCGCCAGCTCCGGGCCCCGAGCTCCGGGTTTCCGCAGAGAGCCACAGTGTGGTCACCCTGGCCCCTGGGCTGGAGCTGTAACCACTGGCTCTTCTGCGTCTCTTACTTAGAGATGCTTCTGTGTTCCCTTAGTCGGCTCCTCATCAGTCCCACCATGTGTATACCAAGGCATGACACCAAATCCTTCCTCCTGCTTTAACTACTAATAACAGTTCTTTTTCTATGTGGATCCTGACTGATAAAATAAGATAAGAAATTATTGGTGATGTGACCAAAGTTGGAAACTTTTTAAATTTAATATTGAGACCATTTGTAGAAGATGAATGCTGTCCTTCATCCATGAAGAGAAACAGAAGATGCACAGAGAAGTGCTAGATTAGGTTGGTTGCCTCCTTATTCCTTCACTCCCCATAGCACGTGGTCTGAGGACAGCTGGCCAGAGCTCGTGACCGAGTGGGGTCAAGTGGACCATGGGAGAATCGCAGGATCACCCTGAGTTCAGTACAAGATGTTGGAGTCAGACAAACTGATCAACAAGAAGAGATCCACGTGCTGCCTACTGTAGTATGCTCTTGACAATGGTTGGAGGCCGATTATAGAGCAGTTGAGCACTTTTAAAATTGTAACATCTAAATAGACAGAACTATCTATTGGACTTATTACGCCATGTGTCACTTTAGCCGACCATTTTGCTCACAGCTGTCTTAATTCAGCATGATTATAAATAAACCAGAAGGAACTCAATTAACATGTTATTTCTTGTATTGTTAGAAAACATTAACTAGGTATTGGGAAATGTTTATAGACGAGGTTCTTAATTTGGTCACCGAGAGTGAGTAGTTACTGATTAAAAGAGGGTTAACTGGGTCTGTTTCATTCATGTTTATACTTTAAATAAATAAATAAAAAAAAAAGAATACAGAGCCTGTAATGCCAGCACTCAGGAGGCTGAGGTAGGAGGATCACTGTGAGTTCAAGACCAGCCTGGGTTACATAGTGAGTTCCAGATCAGTCTCAACTACATAGTGAGACCCCTCAACTACATAGTGAGACCCTGTCTCAAAAAACCAAACCAAAATAAAAACAAATAAATAAATAAATAAATAAATAAAAGGATGCAGAGCACTGTAAGGTGACAGGAACCTATATTTACATATTATGTAAATATTTTTAATACAAATGGATGGAGAATTTTAGTTAATGGACAGAAAAAGACATCCATTAAGTAATTATATGACTGTTAAATCAGAAACAGGTGCCAAACCCAAACTTGGAGAAAAAATGATGGGAAGTGTTTGGTCAGAGTTAGGAGATCCTGCTCATGTATGAATTCCAGTACAAGCCAACAGGATGGCTGGAGAAACACAAACACTGTAAATATATATATTTCAGGGCCAGTGATTTAGCTCAGTAGTTCCACAACCTGCCTCACAAGCATAAAGTCCTGTGTTCGATCCCCAGTACGAAAGAAAGAAAGGAAGAAAGAAAAAGAAAGAACGAAAGAACTTCAGAAAAACAAAGATGAATACATTATCTCTCTACTGTACACATACAAAGTCTTTAAGAAGATCCAAAATTCTGCCAGTTTTTTAATGAGCTGGAACAGGGGTCGTTTTACCTTATTTTGAAAGGCCTAAAAGTAGGTCCATCTGAAGTGTACTGTGCTCCCTTTTTGCTTCTGAGAATCTTGCTTCACGAGAACGAATGGAATTCAAGGTACATGTACATAACGCGTTGCAATTCTTTTTACATGCCCCTTCCCTCCCCTTTCTCCCTGCCTCCATTTCTTGGTCCCCCTTCATTTACAAAAGATCTATCTATCCATCTCCGTGTTTCTTATTATCTATGTGTCTTTTTTCCCCCAGGACTGGGATTCGAACTCAGGACCTTGCACTTGTGAAACAGGCACGGCACGGCTGAGCTACATCCCCGGCCCTGTCTGCCTTTCATTTTGCTCTTCAATTTATTTATACTTTGGGTTTCTCCTACAAGAGAAAGTGTATGGTAATCAAGCTCGTGTGTCTGATTTATTCCGCTTAGTCGTGGCCTCAGGTGTGTCCGTTTTGCTCCCAGGGACTCAGACTCGCCCGCCCCTGCGGCAGACAGCGCTTCACGGACGTCTTTCCTTCATCCGGTCCTCGGCGGACGTACACGCTACTTCCGCTTCCGAGGGCCGCGAGCACGGCCGCGCATGCGTCGTGTGGTGCGACGCCGTGGCTTTATTTTTACGCTGCAGTTTGGGTGGTCATTTCCTCAAATCTTCTCTTTGCCATCCGACCTTTCTAGCGAGGTCTCAGTACAGCGCACCCCTACCATCCCGGCCGTTCCGCTTCCTGGAGGGCAGAGGCGCGGCCCACGCCGCCAGGCCTCCCCTCCTTCGCGGGCCTCACCCCAGCCTCTCGGTTCGGCCTCCGGCCTTTTTCCAGCCTCTTCCGACTCCTGGGGCGCACCGTATCCGCCTGTGACTGCGCTTTCTGCTTTATGCGGCCGTCCATCCGAGGTAAGCAGCACTGGACGACGGTCGGGTGCACGACTGCGTCTCAGGGCAGGTGTGCAGCATGGAAACCTGGGGCGACGGGCGAGGGGCGCAGCCTTGGTTTGCATTTCAAATCACGGGGAGCCCAGGAGCGCCATTAAAAGACGCGCTCACGTGTAAGCTGTAGATGCTTGTTTAAAGGTTGAAATGGTTCACGAACTCTGGTCCCCTAATGCCAAAAGCGGTGTTAAACTGCGCCCTCGAAGTTCAACAGCAGCGTTTAGTCTTGGGTGATTTTATCTGGTCCTGAGGAGCTTCGCCTCCTGAGCTGGCTTTGTCTCTTTCAGTCTTATCTCTCAGTTTAGAAAATACAGAGGCTTCATTCCAAGTGTGAAGGGCTGAGATAAGGATCAAATTACCTGCACAAGAAAGAGAAATGGATGACTTACCTTGTTTGCACATTCTGAAGGTTTCTAGGTGAAATTTCCTCCCCGTAAATGTCACTTAAATAAATGTCTGAAACAGCATGGTTTTCTTTTACTAAGAATGGCGTTAGAATTTCTATGACTTATTTTGACTTTGGAACTAAATTACAGACAGAGCTCCAGAATTTGTTCTGCTATCACTTTTATACTTTTAGGAGTAAGATTTACTTAATTAAAATGATTGGAAAAGGGTTGCAGAGGCAGTAGCCCTATAAATAGTGAGAAGGTTATAAATAGTTTCTATAACAAAGATTTTATTTCCAGAACCAATCATTTGATATTTCTTCCTGTGGCATTCGCTCCCTGCCATGAAAAAATTGCATATATAATTTTTGTGATAAAATGTAAAGCAGTATTTCTTGAAAGGAAGTAACAGTCGTTATTCTCTGGCAACCTACTTTATAGCATATAAATGTAGGTATATTTTACAGACAAGAAATACGTGTACAAATAGACAAGTTAAAAATTAAAACTAATACATTGATCATGTTGAAAGTGAATTCTCAGGCTGCACCCTTTGTAACTGTTCCATTTCTATGTCTGCATGAAAATGTCTCTGATATGTGTCGGGGAAGAGTACACTGTTAAAGAAAACTCTCTGTGACTGGGTCCCACGGTTGACCCCATTCTGTAAACAGATTTGCATGGGCCTCACTACACCCCAGTGGCGGCAGCACATGGGGTGCCCTTGGCCTAGCATCGCCCTGGCTTTTACAGTGGGCTGTGGTACAGGACACATAGTTTGATGGCTTGTTGGAAGATGTTCTTGGGCTCTCAATGATGGATCTACCCCTTCCAGAGGGGTACCACAGATTGAGGGCAGGGCACAGTGCAGGGCCCTTGATCTTAGATTAATTTCGTCTCAGGGATCATAAATCGGGGATCTGATGGTCCATACTCTGGTTGACAAATTCCACTCTTGGCATTGTGGCTGTGCTCTAGCAAGGTTTGCCTGCATATTTAAACCTGTCATGGAAAGCCAAAGTACTGACTCGCATGCCTAAGGACAAAAATAAATTAGGACAGGCCTACAAAGGGTTGGATGGCAAAATTAATGAAGGCCAGGCAGGGCGCCTACAGAGAAGAGTATTATACTCTTCCTCTTCCAACTCGCCTTTGATTAGTTTTGACTGGGCTCCGGGGAGTGAACTCTGGAGTGTGTGTGCAGTGGGAGAATGCTTGTTCTCAGCAGACCTGCATTCCAGGAGCAGAAGGTGGGAACTGGTGAATGTGGATGGGAATAACAGACTAGGCAAGCTGCATAAAAACTCTTAGGGTCTAGAAATCTAAGTCAAGCTACATAACCTCTGAATTTGTGGGGCTTATTTTTCTTGAAATATATCTATTTTGAAAAGGTATTCTATAAGATATAATTTCCTAGTCCAATCGGTAGCAACAATGATGCAGATTTAGCTTTCTTAAAATTCTTAACAATTTCAATTTTATATACCAGTTTTGAACAAAAATAATGCATGTGCAGATGGTGCTGAATTGCATAAAATTAATTACATGTGCAAGTTTTCAGTAATTAATTCCAGTGAGGCCTATAAAGATCCTTTGTGAGCAGAATTACGTGCTGCTTAGCCTCCTTTTTTCAAACCTAAAGATTGCATTTGCACTTTGGAGAGCAAGTTACAGTGACATGGAATTATAGAGTTAATTTAGGGGAAATGCATTGTTTCTTTTGTTAAAAATTTAAAAAAGCAGCCAAGCCCTTGGATTATGCTGCTGCACTTGGAGGGCACTTAGCTGTCAGGAGCGGGAAAAGGCCAGTGCGTGTATCAGTCCTCTGGACACTGCAATGGGGCGCTGTCCCGCTTTCAGACCTTGGCCTGACCACAGCTGTGTGGTGTTCATTCCCCCATCATTTTCTGTAGTCTTCAATGCTTGTAATCCAAAAATTTAACTCAAGCAATTGCGTATTTTGTCAAAAACTGTGAAGCAAGTGGGCCTCTTAAAGAGGCTACTAATATTGGATATGAGAGGAAATAAGAATTTCAGACTTTCAGTTCAGAATGATAATACTTTAAAATGAGGATTTTACTGAGCATTTATATTTTACTTTGAATTGTGCATCTTCGAAAATCTCAATGGATATGGGGCTTATGGATTGTCTTAGGGGCTGTTCAGCTACATGGGATGAGATTTTCTTCATGAAATCTGTGCTTGATTTGGATAATGTTTAAATGAATGCCCTAGGTTTAGTCACTGTTCATGTGCTATTAACTAGTATCATAATAGGTGCAGAATTTTAAACATAAGCTTGGGGATCCTTAAAATAACTGCTTTTTAGAAGGTACAACATAATATTATTTGAACATCAGCAATCTATTTCTTTCTCCACCATGCGCCCGTGGCTCCCTGCTCTGGATGTGTGCAACATTAAATATGGGGCTTTTCAGGATCAGTTTAAAGTTGGGCTGTTCTCTAGGCAAAGAACAAAACCCACTCACACACGTGTGTGCACATACACACTTTACACTCACTACTAAGCTGTTTCCTGCCAATGTGCTTAGAGAAACTTACAGCAAAATTTTCAGGGGTGGGAGGAATCTCTCCCTTCTTTTGCGTTCAAAGCTCATGAGCAAGTCTTTATTATCAAGGCACTGATGATCAGGGGATGCCAGTCAGAAGACCCTAAGGACGCACGCAGGTCACAGACCTCGTATCCTACAGCATGAGGGCCTGCCTGCTGTATGCTCGAATGCCATCCTAGGAGGAGGAGGAGAGGGAGGGG
>NW_022900939.1:46811508-46853677 GCF_012274545.1 Fukomys damarensis | reverse complement strand
GGAGGGGGAGGGAGGGAGAGAGAGACTGAGATAGAGACAGAGAGGCTGCTCACATGATAGTAAATGATGCAATTAAGCTTAACCCTATTAACAACAGCAGGGATTGTATTTGTTGTTTTCTTACCCATTTCTTTCTGTCGGAAGATCAGACCTTGACAGAAAGACCAGATTACTCCTATAGAAATATTCTGTCTACAAAGTTGAGTTGCAATATAAAATGTGTGCGACATTTTCCAGGAAAATTAACTGCTGTGTATGGCCACTTATGTATTTCCACTTGTCCCCGGTCACAGAGTTCAGTCCACTTCAGCTGTATTACTCAGGGTGTTTTAGCAAAGTTGGTTCAATTTCAGTTTCTGTGTCTAACCCTGACTTTCGGCGGCACAGTATACTAAAGTATCTTTGGAAGCAGAAGAAATGAATTAAATCATGGTTACTTTATCTCTTGTGTTCCAATGCTTTTTAAACTGGTAATTCATGTAGGGAGTATATGGCAATATTTGATCTCTAGTATAATAAATTGACCACAATTCTATCTTTATTAATTCTGAGAAAAATACAATGCACACGTTTTCAGTTTTAGGTCTGTTCTAACTCAGGAGGTATTTGAATGTCCTTTAATGCAAGCATTCCTTTAACATAAGTTTTCCAATGTATAAAATAGCTAATAAATGAGAAGCTATTTAACCGTACATCTGTCGTAACTAACAAGTTAATTCAGCATACATTATTAGTACAATATTTTGAAGCAACTGTTTCTATTCCTTGTCCTTATAAATCACAGTCCCCAGTGCTATGCCACCATCACAGCCCCAGTAGCAGAGGGGAGAAGTATTATGTTAGGGTTATTGGTCTCCCCCTCACCGGTACCACATACAGTTCCACAGGTCCTGCAGTGACGGGCTACCACATCCAGGAAGGCTCCAATCACAGTAGAGCCATGAGAGCGCATGCAGCAGATGGATAGCATGTCTCCATTTAAGGGCAACAATTTTATGGTAAGAGAGAGAAAGACACGGGAGGAAGAGCCATCTTTCCTAGTCTGAGAAGGGCATAGAATGGCGAGTGTGTGCTGAAGGCCTTGTGAGGCTGTGTAAAGACTCAAAGTCTCACTTCCACTCCACGGAGAGTGAGCAGCCAAAAGGCCTCCACAATGCTGAGTCCTATAGCCCAATGATGGCTCCGGAGGCAAGACCCAGGGCCTTACTTCTAAAAGCCGTGAACAGCCCGAAGGGCCTCCGTGATGCTGGGACCTATAGCTCAGCGAGGCTCTGGGAGCTCGACGGAGGAACGAGAAACCCAGGAAGGAACACACCAGGCCAGGTGGTAAACAGACCTTTATTCGTCTGGCCACACGGCGCTCTCGGAACCAAGTGGCTGGCTCAGAGAGGCGCCAGCTCAGGGGCTGAGGTCCTTTTTATAGGGGGTAAAAAGGGGGGGTTAACATTTTAGGCTTGCAGGCAGGGGACAAAGGTCTGCTGATTTGAGCTGGTGGTCAGCAGTCACGTACTCGGCAGTCACATATTGATGAGTAACAGATACCACCTATAGGGTGTTTCGAAGGTCACCAAAACATTCCAGATGAGCAAACAGTTTGACAGTTAACTTGGGGTCTCTATGTCCAGAACCACTAACTTACACGTTAATTCAGATCTGGACTTCAAACAGTACAACATTGCTTTACATTCCTAAGCCAGAGTTAGAACAAAGGTCGGGGCTGTGGCTACATTGGGAGGGGGTTAGAGCACTGTCTCCTAGGACCTTTGTCATTTAGCATGGGCTTGTAATTTAGGTCTTACACCTGTGGCCCCTGCGTATCCCTGGCAGTGCCCAGCCCAGTGCACTGGAGCAGCCTGGGCCACCACACCATGGGTCTCAAGCCCCTGCCAGGCCCCTAGCCTGTGGAGAGGGGTGGGGAGACCGTCCTCACCCGGAAACCGGCTCTGCATTTGCTGTTAGAGGAAGCCCAGGGCAGGACTGCAGCTGGAAATGAGCGGACTGCTGAGTCCCACGTGCTGCCTAGGGTTAGGATGTGAGGGTCCGACTCAGCAGTCTGGACCCCAGAGGCACCACTCCCACTGGAGAGATCCCAGGAGGAGTTTAAGGAGGAGGAGGTGTTATGGAAGGAGACAGCAAGTGACACACAGAGAGGGTAGAACGGAAGTAAAGTAAAAAAGTTTACTCCATCGATGGGGATCTGTCACACCTAATGGCTGTGCCTTGATCGACTCCCCCATTGGGTTACAACTCCTTCTTTTATAGGGTTTTGCAGCTTTGGTCTTACTCAGATGGTTACACTGCATTTTCACAGATACCCAAAACATGACAGCAAGGCGGTTGAATTTCAACCTGGATGCAGTTCTTTGTCAGGGAAGTTACCTTTAAGATTGATTCACTTACCTACCCTAGCCAGGGGTAAGGGAGCTTGTTTGATTAACAAAGCTAACAGTGATTCTTTTCACTTACAAACTTTTGTGGGAGACTAGGTGTCTCCAGTACCAGTTCTGAACTGAGCAGAGTGAGGGGCAGAAGTTATTTTACATTGTGACATTTCCTAAATTTTCGCTATTAAAGTTTTCCCTGTCAGAGGGAGCACAGCAGGGTGGGTCTTGTGCCCACAAAGGGAGCAGCAGGGCACAGAGCAGAGCTAGGCTGCAGCCTGGGCAGGGCCGGCTTAGCTCCCGCACTGTGCCAGCTTTGCTGTCTGGGAGCAGCAGGGCAAGTGAGCTCCCTGGCTGGATAGCACTAGCACGCTGGACCGAAGGGAGAACTCCAGGGGCAGCTGACCTTCTAATCCTGCGTTGTATGTTTAGGGGCACACCCCCCCTCATATGCATGCACACACATGCATAGGGACGGGTGGAGGGGTTGAAGAGGGAGGGCAGGAGAATGGCAAAAAATAAGAACCAAGATATATATGTAAAGGTACAGGTTCCCAATGATGAATGTCAGCATATAGTATACTTAAAGTATACCATTAAAATTAATGAATAAAAAAATGAAAAAAAAGCCACAACTTTGTGAGAAAACCAAAGTATCAACAATTTTAAAAAAGTAAAAAATAACTGGAAAAGGGGAGATAAGTCTCTTGAGAATCAGAAGGGGATCCTAAGATAGAGAGGGGGAAGAAAGGAGAAGGAGATAAAAACAGTGAAGATAAATTATGGTTATGGAATACCTCCTAATATAAATTATATAGTACACACTGATAAAAGTGGAAATATAAGAAAGCATAGGCAACAGAAGAAAACAATAGACAGATTGGGCTACATCAAACTTCAAAATGCACATCAGAGACACTGTGGACATAGTGAAAACGCAAACCAGAGAAAGGAAAGTGTTGTGCCCAGATCGCAAGTCCCCGGAGACACCAAGGAGTCGAGACCGATGTAAATGCACACGAGGAGTTTATTGCAAGCTCGAGCCTGGACTCTCCTACCTCACCGACTAAGCGGATCAGAAACGAGAGCCCTGACCCCCTTCTAAGGCTTAATTTTACAGGATTTGGGAGGCTTGAAATCCTCTCTCTCTCATTGGTGCTCCCTTCTACTTTTTATTCCTGTTGGGTGTTGCTGGGGCACTTGCGAAAGTGGGAAGAAGACTATTTCAGGCCGGGGAGGGGCTAGTTCAGGGAGAGGTCAGTGTGCTCCCCTTATCTATACAGAACCTGCTATTTTTCTTTTCTGCAAGTTTATGGTTTTCTTTCCCAGCCATTTGGCCTTTATCTCGGCTAAGCAAATTCCTGCTTGAGTTCATCTAGGAGTACCATTTAACATAAGATGGCTTTCTGTCTCAAAATGGAGTTACTTTGGTTTCTACAAAAGAAAAATGTAAGTCATTTTTCTGGTGAAAGATTAGTATTCTAATCGTTCAAAGAGTGCCTTATAAATTCAGTTCAAGGCCATTTTTGGTACCCAGTTGCCCTCTGAGCAGGCGCAGACCAGAAAGGCGCGGCCCTGCACGCACTGCCCCTGCCGCCTTCTCCTCGCCGCAGATCCGGGAAGCCCTGGAAGTGGAGCCGGAAGCGGGGATGGGCTGGGCGCGTCCCTCACCCACACTCTGCTGCCGTGAGAAAAATAAAAGACTTTATTTTATTTATTTTTTTGGTACCGGGGATTGAACTCGGGTACTTGGGCTTGCAAGGCAGGCCACCGAACCGCTGAGCTAAATCCCCGGCCCTAAAAGACTTTGTTTGAAACCTTTAGAAAAAGGGCAAAAAATTTAAATAGACAATTCTCCAAAGATGATACACAAATGGCAAACAAGCTCATAAGAGATGCTTGGTGTCACTGGCCCTTGGGTGGGTGTGCTGCTTCTCACTCCTCAGGCCGCTGTCACCAAAACTGCCACCAAACAAAACAAACAGGAAGTCATTGCTCCTGGTGAGAATATGAAGAGTTGGAACTTCTGAACACTTTGTTAGAAATGCAGAATGATGCCCCTGCTATGGGAAACAGCGGGGTGATTCCTCAAAAAGTTAAAAGTAGAATTATCAGATGAATCAGTGATCAGCTTGTCTCCTAAGAGATTAAAACAGAAACTCAAAGAGCTATTTGTGCACCTAAAAGGGAACAGCCATGCTTAACAACTAGGCCACACACACTGAGAGGTCTGACTGGAGATTATATTCAAGGAGTGGGAGTAGAGAGAGACAGCAGAGAAAAAGAGCAGAGAGCAGAGAGAGAGAAAAAGAGGGAGGAGGAAGAAGAAGAGAAGAAAAAGGAAGGTCCTTTTATCAGTTTTGGGCTGGGCTATTGCTTATTTATGAGGAGTGGGCTACCTTTAACCTGTCACAGGCCAGGTTGCCCTTTATGGGTTCACCTGCTATTGCTTATTTATGAGGAGTGGGCTACCTTTAACCTGTCACAGGCCAGGTTGCCCTTTATGGGTTCAGTCCTGCAGAAACAGGTTTGACTTTTCTGTCTCACTGTGGCCTTGGTGGGAGGGAAACTAAAGATAAGAACATGAAGTCATTCTAAGAGGCACGAAGAACCAGGAAAATGCAGCCTGTGATGGCAGCATCACAAAATACTTTAACATGATCAATTCCCTAGCAGCACCTGTCTTCGATTTAAGATTATTCTCAACAGCGAAAAGGTTGAGAAGAGTACTTTGGTTTCTGCAGTTTTCTTTATCACCTTCTCCCTCTCTGTCTTGCTCTGTCCTCTTTCATTGATGAAGCACCCTGCATAGACCTAAGCTAATGTGTGTATGGCTTTGTTTTGAACAAGACTGAAGAAGTTAAAACAAACTTTAAAATTTAAAAAAGTCCATGGAATCAAGATATCAAGGAAAAATTTTGGTACAGCTGTATAAATGTATTTATATTCTGTTCCGTGAGTCCAAAAGTTTAAAAAATGAAGAGTTTTTGAAGTAAACACGTTACAAGGTAAAGTTAGTTTGTTTTTGGAGAGAGAAACTTTTTATGAGTCCACGTAGTCTACAAAGCTGTGCATTGAGGCTGGCCAGAGCTTTGGGGACCTTCCTGTCACTAAGCACTCATGCGCGGACTGCCCCCTGCAACTTCCGGTCCTGCAAGCTCTAGACCAGGCTCCTACCCCACTCTTTTGCACTGCATTGCCAGTCTTCAGTATGGTCAGATACTCAAATGGTGTTGGCCCAGCCACAAAGTTGGCTAGCAAGATAGCTCTCAGACTGCAGCCTGTGGTTAACCGACATCAGTCTGTCACCAATGCCAGTCTCCACTGTGCCAATGGAATATTTTAAAGAAAATGTGTTAGATGTGATTATTTGTTTTAGCCTCTGTTAGGAGCATTAGATAAATTATTTACTTAGCTAATTCTATCACTTCTGCTAAATAAACATCATTTTAAAATATTAATCTTTTCTCTAAAAGAAAGTGCAAATTTTAGGAGATTGGTATATTCATATATCTACAAAGATCATGTTAATACCTCTTTTGAAGAAAAACTTTATAAACAATAATAAAGCTTTAAACAGTATATGTGATGGCAGTGAAACTGCTGAGCCATCTGACAGATTACAAACTAAACCAAATTTCATCCCTGTGTCTCTGTACTACACATCACTTCCCAGAGAGAGGAGACCCATTGCAGAAGAATGTAGGATATTAGAAGGCAATTACTCTCTCATTCTGATTCCAAGCAACTGAACAGGATCATATCCTTGTAACTGTATTCATATTACTTGAATGAAAATTGCATGGTTGAAAGAGCTTGGTATATGTATCCATGCCCATGTCACATTTAAAAATGTCAAGTAAAAGCATTATTCAGCACAACTTTCATCCTACTATGACTTCCATTTCCTGTGTTTCAGATAGCCCAGCCAAGACTGGCCACACTGTATTCCTCCACCTCCCCTAGACCAGCTCCAGCTGCACTGACCATCTCCTATTCCAATTCTTTCTTCTACCACTCAGCAACATTTGGAAAGAGCCAGTGTTTCCTAGCTTCTTTCAGTGAAGAAAGATAAAGAGCTTGAGAAGAGATTCTCAGGAATCTGTAGAGACAGTAATGGTACCATCCAGTGGGATGTCTTCATATGCATATGTGGGGCTTCTCCCAGTGGGCACATGCTGCTGAATTTATAGTATATGGCACCTGATTTTAGTAGCTATTTACTCATTTTCATAGAAACATTTCCTTGCTAAATCTATGCCAAATCACATAAATATGATGCTATCATAAATGTAGAGGTCCTGCTGAATACTGTAATAGAGTAGGAAAATATCAAAACCAAAATCTAAATCATTCTGGATACTGTATTTGCCACTCCCATTGTGGGACAAAATGCCTGACACCAACAGTTTAAAGGAGGAGAGGTTAATTTGGCTTGTGTTTTCAGAGGATTCAGACCCTGGTTGGTTGGCTCCAAGGTAGAAATGGTAGGCAGGGTATGGCAGAGGAAACCCGTGTTGACCAGAAAGCAGAGAGAGAAAGAGAGACTGAGCTCCAGTGTGAGAGAAAGGTATGGGCCCAGTGACCCAGCTCCAGCTAGGAGAATAGCAATTTCACAATCCAGTCACCTTCTGGAGCCCCTCTGAACACATGAGTCTCTGGGGGGCAGTCTCTAAACCATAATGTATACCTAGGGTGCCCAGGTGAAGTGACTCAAAGACCTTTCCCATCCCTGCCCAACCAAGATGTGTGCATACTTTCCGGGGGTTTGGTAAGCTTGCAGACCAGACTTCACTGACTGTGTAAATACTAAGTAAGTGATTTTCTCATTTCCAATGGAAAGACGTGTGGTAAGCCAGAACACAAAGTCAGTTTTCATGTCTATCAAAATACCGTACAGCTGAGCTTTTATTCCAAACAACCAATTGCTAATTTGATTTTGATGTTTTTTTTAGATTACAGGATAGAAAAATGTGTTCTCCAGAATTATGCACCCTGTGAGAAGATACGGAAGTATGCATTAGATGATTTTTTGGTAGGGGGAGAAAACCATGCATGGAGCACTGGCTTGAGGAAGGAATAGATGGGGCAGCAGAGGAGAGGCTGAGTCTGAGGGAAGAGTGCTGAAGGCGAGCAGGGGTAGCAGGGAAGGAAAGACTGAAGGAAGGGAAGGAAGGAGAGGAGTGTGCCCAGGGCAGACGCATGCAGACAAAGTTTGGAGAAACAGACGCCAAGCTGCAGAGAGGGGCAAAGTGGCAGCTTGGAAGGGTTTAGAACTTTCAGTAACAGCGCAGTAGAGTCAGAGTTAGGTAGAACGTGTGCAGTGTTAATGCTCCGTGACTTCTGTTTTTCTAAGATTTTTCCAAGTCCTTGGATTCACTAAGATTTCTACAAAAAAAAGTTTGGAGTATGGTCGTCACAATGTGACCATATATAAAATTGACTCAACAAGTCAAAGAAAAAAGCTAATTATAAATGGGTTGTAATTATATATTGTCAGTGTAATGGTCTGTAGAATACTGGGAGTCATTTTTGAAGAAAAACAAATAATGTGCCCCTTAGCACTTTTTTCTACTTACTTGTCTCCATCTAATATCTTTGGATCATTTAAAATTTACCTTAGAATTTTGAATGCCATTTTCATGTTCCAGAGAGTTCAGTTTATGCTCGAATGTCACCATTAGCCTGACTGTGCCAGCTTTTTCCTCCTGATAAATTGATGCGCTTTAAACAAAGCAGGCAAATTTAAAGACTTTCACAGGACTTTTAAAATTACTAATAAAAATTCTTACACATATTTTCACTGTTACATGAACCAACAAGAAAGCCAGAGTCACAAAGCACAGTTGTTTCGAGGTTTATGTATGGACCACAAGCGAGACAAATGAAAAGTTAAACTACGAGTGCGAGGGCACTGGCCTTAAAACTGAGAAACTGAGGTCCCCAACCCTGTTCTGCCTCAAATCAGTTAGGTGCCCTTGGCCACCCTATTTAAACACAGGGCTTTTGTTTCCTTATCTTTTATATGAGAAATCTTATCAGATGACCTTTTAGATCTCTTCCGACTCTAAACCTTTGTGTGTGCTCTAAGGTTCTATCACTTGGAGAATCAGGAGTCACAGAGCACAACACCGATGTACACAGCAGGGAATGATGTTTATGGTTTGCTGGGAAATTGACACCGGGCTGTGAAGTATTAGTGTCTCGCAGTGTAGCCTCTTTAATGAATTGTTTTTAAGATCTGTGTGAATTATCACTTCATAAGCTACAAAATATTTTCTGAAAAGTTTCCTAAGGTTTTTGTTTTCATATGGGCTCAGGTTTTATGGAAGGAGAGGCGACTCATGTATTTTTTTCAAATTACGCTTATGTTGAGATAATTGTAGATTCATCTGCAATTATGAGAAATAACGTAGAGTGATCCTGTGCCCCCTTTATGGGTTTCCCCAGTGGTTCCATCTTGTAGCAGCGGCGTAGGTCTTGCGGCCAGGGCTTCACACTGAGCTGCCAAAGCGCGGGGACCTCAGGTCGCCCTGGACCTTCCTGCTCCTCCTCCTGCAGCCACCTGAGCTTCCTCCAACAGATCCCGACAGCTGCTAATCTGCCCTCGCTTCTGTATCTTTATTTCAAGAATATTATCTGAGTGGCATCCCATGTAACCCTCTCCAGTTGCGTTTTGTTACTTACCGCAACTTTCTGGAGACCCGGCGGGCTGTCCCATGTTACCGGAAGGGCATGGCATTCCCTGCTGTGTGGCGTGCCTGGTGCAGGGAAGTCACCGCTTGCTCCGTGCTTCCCCTCTGCAAGCCAGCGAGTCATTACCGGCTCTTGGCATTATGAGTAAAGTCATTGAAAATCTCGGCAGCCAGATTTTTGTGTGAACATAAGCTTTAATTTCTCTAGATCAGTGCACGGACTTCGATCACTAACTTGTATGGTATTCGCACATTACATTTTCAAGAAATTATCAAACCGCAGAGCAGTGGCGACATCTGCGTTCATACAGTAACCATTTTCTCCACAACCTTGGGGACCATGGATGGCATCATTAGCTTTTAAGGAATAGTTTCATATTTACATAAAATTTGAGCAGATAGTACAGAGAAACCCATGTGTCTTTCCCCTTTTAGTAACACTGGACATGCTATTCATTATAATTAAAAGTGGTTGCTGGTGCAGTATTATTAACTGAAGCCGACATTTATTCAGCTATCCATAGTTTCTACCTGATGATATTCTCTGCTCCGGAATCCTCTCTCAGGTGCCCATTATATTCAGTTGCCAGGTCTGCTTAGGCTCCTCTTGGAGTGATGGTTTTCTGGATTTTCATTTACTTGATCTGGTGCTATAATATTACCAGTTTGAGGTAAGGGCAGAAGCCTCCTTTACACCCCATTGTCCTTACCCATTTATAATTGCCTTAAACTTCTCCTCCACATACGTAGGACACATCAGACAGATACATATATATTGGCTTTGACATGCAAGTCAGAGGGGAAGAAAATTCTCAAGAGGAGAAGAAAAGTCGAATTTTACCTACTCCTCCTTTACTGGGTATTTCCTGGGGCTTCAAGATTCCTTCTACCGTTTCCTTCCTGTTTAAAGGGTTTCTTTAAGCTTTCCTTGTAGAGTAAATCCGCTGGTAGTAAATTCTCTTCATTTTTCTTCATCTGACATATCCTTATCTCCCTTTCATTCTTGAAGAATATTCCACCTGGATATAAGATTTACTGCTCACAATTCTTTTCTTTTGGCCTTAAAAGTGTTGTTCTACTTTTCCTGACTCCTTAGTTTCTGATGAGAACTAATTTGAATTATTTTCTATGATTGGTAAGGTTCTCTCTCAATTATTCCAGATGTGCTGTTGCTTCTTTAGTGTTCAGAAGTCTTTGCTGCATCTTGGTGAATTTATTCAGGTTTCTCCTTCTTGGAATTTGCTAGACTTCTTGAATACTTAAGTTTATGTTGTTACCCAAATTTGAGAAATTTTTGGCTATTATTTATTATCTTTCTACCCTCTCCCTCTTCTTCTAGAAGTCTGATAACATGGCTCATCAGAGTGCTTTTCATTTTTAAAAGTTTATTCTGTCTGTTGTTCAGATTTGGCTAATTTCTCTCTATTCTTTCCTCCAGCCTATTCTTGGAGATTTTTGTTTCAATTCTGTGCTTTCCAGTTCCTTGCTTTCCCTGAGTTCCCTCTTTATGTCCATAGACTCTGCAGCATGTTTTATTTTAATCTCATTACATAAACATGTTTTTGAATCATGACCATAGAATTTGAAAGACATACCACTCACTTTTTATTTTCACTTCGTTTTCTTCTTTAAGGTTAAATTTATCATAAACTAGCTATTGCTATGAGCGTTTTAACCCTTTCACTGCCTTCTAAAACTGTTAGTTTATTGTGGAAAACATATCTACTAAGTCTGTTTTTAAGCTCAATACCCCAATTTTAATCCTTTCCTGTTAAAAATATCTTGTGATTTATGCCTGTGATGCCTGCTTTCTGAACTTTTGTTTCTGTTTCCTTGACCACGTGTTTGGAGATTTTAGGAAAAGTAACCTAACAGAAATCATGATTAATAAAAGCTGTTGCTCCTATATAAAACAATGTATATTATCTTTTTTCATTAAGGATCAAAACCATGCAATGGTCACTTTCTGTATGTAAATGTGACGGGGTACTTGGTAATGCCCCGTTCTGGGGTACAGCACCAGAGTGCAAATGTGAGGCTTGTGGCCTGGGTGCCACCACGGACCCAGAGTCTGCGGGCAGTGCTGGGTGCCCTTCTTGGCAGGTATTTGGAGCATTCAGGAGGGAGCCCTTGGAATGCTTGGCAACAGGGCTTATCTTTTGTATTCCGCAATCTTTCTTACCTGTAAGATTATTCACCTCATCGGGCTTTAGAAACCGAAAATATATGTTACATTTTACATGTAGGGACCTAGAAAGGTTTCTTAGTTAATTCTCTCCTCATTTTAAGGTGGTGAGTTGTCACCATCAAGTTGGAGAATTCCCTCTTGAAAGAATAAGGAAATGATGGATCCTCAAGGATAATATACATGCAGTTCCATTCGGGCTTGAAAGACATAAACGTTGCCCAGAAAGAGGAGGGGAAATAAGAAGTAGAGAAAGTCTAGATAGGTCTAGGCGGATGGAGGGAGTTGGGGAGAAGTGGAGGGAAAGGGCACGTGTAGAACTTTACGATGCACTCGTACCAACGCCACATGATGAGTGTGACGTGCATTAGTAAAAATAAAATGTGAGTCTATGGATGAAAACATGAGTGTTTGCCTGGGTGGACAAAGAGCTATGAAAGTAGGAGGCTGATAAGGGCCAGCCATTAGCCTGCGGCTGTTATCATGTATTTATGTAATGTTTTTCATGGGGCCTGGCGCACGGGAAATGCTCCCCAGGCGATAGGTTATTATTGTCATCCATCATCATTTTTATTTGCATTGAGGAAGCTGTCCTGGCTCGTATTTGCCAAATATGAAAATTCAGAAATGGTTTCTTGTGTCTTTGTTCAAACTTAAATGGGTATTTAGTGTGTGCTCTCCAGCCCTAATGTAGCAGGCAGGTCACCTGTGTTTTCATCATCACCGCAGAGGGCGCTGGCTCCTGCCTGCTCAGGATGAGTGCAGCGACTGGAAATCAAGCCCTGCAGCTGCATTACCTGTTCAGCTGCTGAACGTGGCGCACTGTTTCAGTAGCCATACCGGGCTGTTTTGGAAACATGTCCCATCAACCTATAAATTATGGAGCTGCTGTTATAAATTCATAACACAACTAGATGGGAAGTTTCAGATTAAGATCATCTTCTCTTTGCCTGAATTGGAAGATGAATGAGCTACTTTGCATCCCAGACTTTGGTTCACGGAAAGTCTACAGTGGGAGGATGATGTTAGAAAAGACATATATGAGAGCACAGCATTATTTGAAGTCCATAGGCAGGCTGCCATTTTGACAGATGCATGTTTTGGGGTTATTTTAATACTTAAATTGAAAAAAAAATCAGAATTCTAGTTCAGTCTGACTTGGATTTTCAAATCTATAGATTCGTACTCCCATAGGGGTGAGACGCTCGTGCATACTCTAAAGACAAGGAAGCCGTTTTCTGTCTGGTGATGCCTGTTAGTCCAGGATCTGTGTGGGGCTCACCTGTGACTTTGTTCTATGTTGTGAAGTCTTTAATTCAATCAAGCAAGTGCTTATTGAGTGCCAGGCTGTCATTAACATACTGGAAGCTCAGCCCCACAGAACATGCGGTGTGGCATGGCACAGATGCATAAAAGGACAGCGGTGGCAGAGGCTTTACGGTCTTGTCCATGAAGGCTCTTGGTAACAGATGCTATGGAGCCTTAGAGTGCTGTTGGGCACCGCAAGGCACTGGGGGGCTTCACCGGCTCGCCTCTCCTTTCCCCTCTTTATTGTTCTGCCTACTTGGCTCTTGCTGCCATAGGAAATGAGCTGGAGTAGGATTTAAAGAACTCTGCAGTGAAGCCGAACACAGGCACTCACGTTGTCCCACGCAGGTTATCCTACACTTCTGGTTTCCTTAAGTTGCTGTCTGACGCCGTCAGAATCCCTTTTGCAATGGTGGTGCTTAGGGTTAGTGCCCAATGCATCGTGGAGACGTGAATGTTTGTGTAACCAATGGTTTGGCCCATGTTTGGGTGTCACTGCTTAAAACATTTAAAAGTACTACCCCTACACGAGTGAATTGGATCTTTGCAGAAGCCCGTGACCACGTGCCGTGTGTACACGATTAGTCACAACCAGCTTTGCCAACTATGTGTGTACCCTGCCCACTCTGCAGACAGGGCATTCGCCGGTGCTTTCTGCCTTAATCTGTTCAGGTTTTCTTTTAGTTCATGTGTTTATTGAATGCCCACGGCTCTAAGATTGTTCCACATGCCAAGGAAAGAGAAGTGAGCAGTGTAAGAGCTTCTCTCCGTGCCCTCTATCGGGAGGATGGCAATAAACACAGAGAAGCAGATGCCTGTGTCCGTCACTGCAGTGCCAAGCCGAGCGTGTAGGTACAGGGAGGCTGTAACAGACAGGCTGCTCGACGAGATCCCTTCTGAAACGCCCCTGTGTGGCAGAGCAGTAAGGGAAGCAGGGCGGAGAGGACAGCGTGCAGGCGCGGCTAGAGCCGACTGGGGAGGGCGAGGAGGCGCCTGTGAGGTGGCAGACAGCGACCAGGTGGCTTTGGATTTACTGTGTGAGACGGGGGAGCGTGCCGATGCGGCGGGAGCTGCTGTGCGGGACTGGGACTGGGGGACACTGAGAACGCCCACCCTGGGCCAAGGTGGGGCCCAGCGGGCCTGGACAGCAACGTGGCTGGGAGGCTGTGCGCGCTCTGTCTCCCAGGGAGGCTGCCGCTCGTGGGCCTCGCCTCCAGGTCCGGCCCCTCCCCAGGAAGGCCTGTCCTAGCTGAGGGAGAGAGCGGCGGCTTCGCATCTGCTGCCTCTCAGTTCCTGGGTTTTTTTACTCTCATGTAAAACAAGTAAATATTAATAAAGAACATATGAAAAGCACCCCTTTCAATGAAAAATAAAACAGGTCTTCGTATGAAATAATCAGACAGTGATAATAGTTAATAGCCTGTGAACCATACTTTTGAAAGAATAGCCAAAACATTACTGAGACAAAAGTCATAGACAAAGAGGCTATCTTACACGAAATAAAGAAGCACATACTAGCTCTAAGCTCTCTTTTCAGTGAACTAAGAGAAACTGGTAGTATAAATGAAACAACTAGGAAGTAGGAGTTCAAATAATTCCCCAAGTTATTGTGTTGTTTCAGAACTATTTCAGTATATATTTCCCAGACTCCTTTATGGCCAAAGGAAACGTTTTGAGTGCTGGGAGCATTATGTGACCGTGGAATGGAATGAAATCAGTGGCTTGTGTAAAACTGTGGCCTTGTCCTTGATCCTGCCCTGCTCTCGCACTGAGCTTCCCTCAGCTTTGTTGTCAGCCCTTTCGCTAAGGCTAGTGATCTTCATACCATTCTGTGACTTCAGCCCAAGTCAGTCCCTTCAGAAACACAGGCCACTCGAGGAGGTGTGTTGGATGTGTAGAAAAACAGATACTGATACTAACAAAACCTACCCCAAACTGATCGTCTGCAAAGGGAATAGCTCCTCCTTCCTCTTGTCCACACCCTTTAAGATAAGTGGACCACCCTGGCTGTCCATGAACACCATCCTAGGAAGACATAAAATATCCAAACCCAGTTCCTACCACTGAAAAGTTTTAATTTACCCGGCAGCAAGGGGTCCCTAGTATTGTTGGACTGAGGGTTCATCTTACATATTTGTCAGTGCCTTTCCGTGGCACTCTTTTTTCAGATCCATAGTAATTCTAATGCATTCTGACAGTACGTTGGGTTAAGAGTAAGTGTTTTAAGATCCTGAAGAGGAGACTTTTTCAGATTTCTCTTTTTGGAGAAAAACGTAAGCACATAGAAAGTGCCTGAAAAATAGTAAATATTCAATACATAATGATACTTAATGTGTAAGTTAATTCTGCATAAGGGATCTACTATTTCTCTCCTCCAGAATCCAGAAGAGTGGCTGAAGACAGCTCTAAAAGCTCCTCTCCTCCCTTTCTGTCTTTCTCAGTCTGTATAGAGCTCCTACTCAGGAATCTCAGGCAGCACGTGTCTGCTCACCTGTTTTCTTTTGCTTTTTCTTGGGATTCCCACACTCACATCTTCAAAACTTCAAGTCATATCTCGGGCATTCCAGTCATTGTCAGGGGTGTATTGAAATGCCATAGCCTGTGACGTCTTCCTTCTTTTCCTAATCAGAGTTAATTCTCCTTTTCTACCTAAAATATTGATGAATAACTGAAAGGTAATTGTGAATGATTTTTAGGAACATATCATGCCCCATCTAGTAGTTATGTTGGTTATTATTTTTCCCTTAAAACATAAGCAAGGAAAAAGTAGAGCAATGTTGTATATACATATCATATGTAAGAATTATGAAAGGTAAAATTTGTTTAGGGTCTTGTCCCACTTTTCAGGTTGTGTATGTATGTGTATATTTTTTTTGAAAGGTGGGATTATGTTCCCAGTGGGCCCTTGTAAGTTTAAAATACCATTAAGTTAAAATTACGTTTAATATACCTGGCCTACTGAACACAATAGCTCCACCCAGCCTGCCTTACAGATCCCAAACACAAGTGCCTATGGCTGGGCTGAGTCCCCTAACACAAAGCCTACTTTACAATAAATGGTTGGATGGTTTACATCAAGAATTGAACGCCGCATCTGAAAGCAGCCAGCAACATAGCACAACTCAAAAATACCCAATGAATGGTACCTTTCAGAGTGAAAGAGAAGTAAAAAAGACTCTTAGAAAAAGAATCTAATTACACAAACTAGAACTCTGGGGAAAGGACCATTGGAGAAAGAGCTCAGAATTCAACACAGCCACAAAAACTGGAAGGGTGGCAGCACCACTGTGGAAGGCCATAGCTCTGAATCTGTCATAGGTAGAAGCAAGGTAGCTTTCAGAATCACAGCCTCCAAAGACAGAAATGAAAACAAAAAAATAGCTGCATTTCTGAATACCTCACGGTAACAGAAGAGGAAGCTCTTGAAGAGTGAATAAAAGCTAATCTGAGATGGGGAGGTAGTGCATGCCTGTGATCCAAGCACTTGGGAGGCTGAGGCAGAAGAATCACAGGTTCACATAAGGGCTGGGAGGTAGCTCAGGGGTAGCATACCTGCCTAGGACACACAAGGACCTGGACTGAGTCTTCAGCAAAAAGGGGAGAAATTTTTTAAAAAGGAAAAAAAAAATCTCAAATTTCTAAGTATAACCTTGTATTTCAGGCCAGTATGATAGCCTTTGGAGAAAGTTTTATGCTTTTTTGGGTAATTTACCCTAAAGGAATGGTAGAATTTGAAAGTAGGTTTGTGATTTATAATAAAAATATTCAGACTACACTTGATGTTTTTAGGGAAATATTAATGGTGATCTTCAAATGAAGAGATGAGACTTCTACCTTTGGCTAATTTTACTGTCTTGAGAATGAGGTGCTTAGATAACTTGTGTTCTCTCCTGCTACACACACACACCTCAAATCTAATGAACTCTACATATCGACCTTGCAGGCTATTGTCAATAAAGGGGCTATAGGAACAAATTAAATGATAACATCAGGATGAAGTCAGCCAAATCCAGAATAGAGAGTTTTGTAGGAAAACATAACCCAGTCTCTCCAATGGCATTTTTAAAAGGCAAGTATGGATGCTGTGGTTTAATGATAGTTTTAAAAAGATTCAAGGGTATATTACTCATATTTTCCACCTGGTTGGGGTAGTAATGGTTTATTTCTACTTTCCCAATACTGCATGGTTATTATTAATTCTCCATTTACTCTTGGAAGTATTTATCATAGACTTATAGATTATATGACCACTTAGGAGACATACAAGAAAATACATTGAGAAGATTCTGTTTGAATACTAATCACACTCCCTAAAACCACAACAAAAGTGGCCAAGTGTTTGTTTATGTGCACACAGGCACTTGGTCACCTGGGGGAGTTTGAATATAAACAGAGTTAGGTGACACTGAGCAATGCCCTTCAGGGGTTCAGTGTGAAAATGGCACAGTGTCTTTCAAGAACATAGGTGCAAAAGTGTTGAGAAAGAGTAACCCAATGAGATAACAGTTACAGAATTTTGAAAGATATACAGGATCTCTTTGTACTATCATATATTTTCTGTGGGTAATCCTAAGGTTATCCCAAATCAGGAAGCAGAAGGTGAGGGAGGAAGGGAAATGGTGACCACAAGCTCTCGAGGAATTTTGCTGCTTCTACTGCCCTAGCTAATTGGCAGGTAGGGCCTGGAAATAGGGTTTTTATCTTAACATCTGGCTCAGAAAGGTGCTCGTGCTCTGAGGGGCGTTAGGTTAGTGAGACAGAATTCAAAGGAAAGCATAGCCTGACCTCCACATCCTGAGCCCTCTGTGGAAGCAGAAAAGTCCATAATGCCATTCTGTCTTTTCCCATTTTCTCTTCTGTCTGGCTTACACAGTTGAGTTTGTGCAAGTGAGGCGTTTCCATTATGCGGTTTATTTACCAGTTCTCATAGTTCAGGTCAGGATTTTAATATGCATCCATCTGACACTAAATGTCAAATATCAGAATCTGAATAGAATAACTTTTCTTCGCATGAAAGCATGACAGATCTCTGAATAGAAATGAGGACGTCAGTCACCATCAAGCTTTATCATAACAGCATCTACAGAAACAGGAAAGAAGAAGATGCAGGTGGTTTTCAGATCCCAATCAATCTTTTATGAGAATGCTTTCTCTGCCTACTGGTCTCAAAGAAAAGAAAGAAAAAACAAGAAGAAATGAAAGTTCATTTGTAAAGATTGCTATTTCACAGGCTGCAAGAAATTGCATTGGTTCAGGTCATCCTTGGAATATGGTCTTTGGGGTCCGAGCCCTGGGTCTCTCTGTCCTGCTGTGCAGGAAAAGGGGGACTGAACAGGAGTGGTGGCAATCCTAGCGCTGTGGTACCATAACCAAGATTTCAAATAAGCTGTGCAACCTGTGCCTTGGCACCTGTCCCTATGGGTGCTGGGAAGTGTGAGAAGCACCCAGAACAGCGAGTGCCAGACAGATCATGTTGACAGCCAGCACTGACAAGTTCCAGCTTGATGTCAGGTCCCCACAAACAGTGAGTGCAGGGACAACATGGGTTCAATATCAAATCTGATGAGTTTCAAAGCAGCTGAGTGCCAGGGCATGACTATATATTTGAGGTAGAAGTACCCACGATGTCAAAGTTTTTCTAGTTTTAAGCCAGATTATTGCCTTTCAGTTCCTAACACCCATGTATTCTTACACCTCACAGTATTATTCAAGAGATGATAAGTCAAGGGACTCTTTCAAAAGATTCAGGAGAAACTATCAACAACACATGAACAGACCACACTTTGGAGTCTTTTTCTCTTCTTCTAGGGAATAATACTCTTTAAGTGGTTATATTTTGAAAGGTGGTTGAAATCTAGGAATACTTCTTTACTGTGGCCCATATTCTACCAGAGATCAGATTTCAAATTTAAGCTCTCATGAATGGCATCTAATGTATTATGAGAAGGTGGGGTATAATGAAAAGAGTTCGTTGTTTGCCATCAGGAATGTGAGTGTGAGTGTGTGTGTGTGTTTGTGTGTGTATGTGTGTGTGTATCCCAGAATGGCCACTTATTGACTGTAGGACTCTTAAGCAACCATGAAAATCAATATAGACTTAAAAATCAGAATTGACTGAGATGGCAAATGGGAAATGATTGTAGATGTAAAGTGCCGTGTGAATGAACATCTGATATACTTATTACAGAAAAATCATTCAGTGATAACACCTTTTGAGATTAGTAAGATTTGATATAAGGTATTTTTTGTGTTTGCAAACTGTTTCTCCAATAAAACTGGGGTCATTGTTCTATTTAATGTTTATTAATAAATTGTGATCTATTAAAAGACATGCAGCAACACAAAAATACTAACATAAAACAAATGTATAAATCAAAATATAATTTAGGGGAAAATAATTTGAAGATCAATTTTTCAAACCTTGATGTAGGTGGAAATGATTATTTAGACAGTAGATTGTCTGGTCAAAAGTAACTTGGAGTGATAATACACAGCCAGTTTGATACTAACTAAATTTTTGCGTTCAAAATAAGAAGGAAATATACTATTCTATGCTTGTTGGTCAGATTTTCCTTAGTAAATGGAAGTCTTTTGTCTGTCTTTGCCTGGCCAGCAGCAAAGGAATTTCTAGAATATCAAGTAAGTAAAATAGAAACAAGAAAGTTTCACTTCCAAAGGAAACAAAGAATAAAAACAATTCAATTTATAAAGCTTGGGCAAATTGAAGTGGCCCTAGACAAAAATCTGCAGGGTATAAAGGAGAAAGAAAAATTGTTTAGACTATAGTAACAGGATGCAATTAAGCAAAAGGAAATGTAAGCTGAATATCAGAATTTCCTAACAGTCTATTAGACTGTACATTAGTTTCTCAGGGGAAGAAATGGAAACCTCATTGCTTAAGTCATTTAGAGCTAGACTGGTTCCCAGAGGGTGTGGTGACTGAGCAGGAAATGGGAAATGTAGATTCTGACAGTCAGTCTAGGTTAATTTCATCATACAGTGAAATCTTGTTCTAGGTATGGGGAGGGATCTAAAACCATTGAAACGGGTGTATTCTGTCACTTTAGAATGAGCTGTTTACCTAGTCACATATTCAGCCAGACTCCCCCACTATTGTCAGATAAGTTAAATCCATTATTAGTTCACAGGCTGTGTGCTAGAATACAACAGAAAGATATCACCTGATTGTGAAAAGAATCCAAGAGTGACTGCAACTTCTGCTACCCTAAACAGCAAGTGTGCTCACTTAGGTCACCCAGCTGCCTAGGAAAGGACTAGTTTCTCCTCTTGCCTCACCTGTCTCTCCTCCAAAGCCCACTGAGGAGATGGTGCTCCACTTGGCTGCTTCTTGGTCAGTGTTGCCTCCTGCAGGACTGAGCACCGGGCTTGAAAGTGCTTTGGGAACAACTGGTACTGGTTGTATAACCCTACCTACCAACAAAAGATTTCTTTTTGTTTCTACAGCACGTGGAACAATTTCTTTCCAGTATCATTTAGTCTTTTCTAATTTAGCTGTCCTTTCTCTTATTACCACAAAGATGAGATTTTGTTCTTCTGAAGCACATCCATTTCTCTGGACCCAAGATTTTTCAGATACTCCAAGATTCAGCTAGCGTCAACATAAATAGAATCTAAGTACTATTTAATTACAACTCACAAAGAAAGTCACGCTGACTATAAACTGTAACATGGTACTTTATCTTTTGGAGTCTTTATTTTTGCTTATCTAAATAAATTTATATATTTCATCCATATGTATTACTTCTATAGAATATTAGGTTTCATTGTATACTTTGGTCATATCCATTCCTCCAATATCCTCTTTATAGTCTTCTTTCTACTTTCATGTAGTCTCTTCCCCCTCTAGATTCCACAGATGAGAGAAAATATGATTCTTGCCTTTCTGAATCTGGCTTATTTTGCTTAACATCAGAATCTCAGCTGACTGGATAAAGAAGATGTGTTTTATATACATAGTAGAGTATCTCTGGGTCATACAGCAGCAGGAAACCATGTCATTTCCAGGAAAAGTGATGGACCTAGAAGTCATCCTGTTAGGTAAAATAAGCCAGGAACAGAGAAAGATTAGTCATTGTGGTAGGTAATGTACCATTCACGTGTTGGTGTGTATTTTACAACTCTATGCGACCTTCCATTCTTCTAGATAGCCTCATGCATTTCAAAAACTATTACTAAATTTTAAATGAATTCTTATTTTTATATGTTAAACTATGGAAAATGTGTAAGTATCAGTCAAAATATGTCCTTTCTTCGGTTAATTGCTATATAGTTATTGATGTCTGGGTCTCTCTTCCCTTCTAGGGTCCATCCTTAGTGAGGGCAGAGTTAGTGTAATACAGTTTGTTTGTGTACTTGTGTGTGTAACTTTTAAGAGTTGCCAGCAAAAGAATGCGTATACTCTCAGCTGTAAATCTGCACTCCCTTTTCCTAGTGCACAAATAACTATGGAGAACTTTACATGCACTGTACTTAGGCCCTAGAGAGAAGAGTGAACTAGGCAGGCCTGGCTCCAGAGCGCTCACCACCCCTGGGATACTGATCACCAATTTGATGGCCCAGATAGCTCTAGTGTCCCAACACAGGGACTCCAGGACAAGTGGAGTAACTGGCCTGCATCCTAGAGGCTCTGGAGTGTGAGTGAGTGCATGTATGTGTGCCCAGATCAGGTGATGCAAATAATCCCAAAGTTTAGTCGAAGACAGAGCACAGCATTAAAGGTGATGTGTTGTGTAAGGGCTCTTCTGCATGCCATGTAAAGTCTCCTCTTGAACTGGAAGAGCCAAGTTTTGAGGTCAGTAGAATAATTTTGCTGGCTTCTGCACACATTACAAAAATTAAATGGACAGAAATAAATACCTGTTTAAGTTTACTGGGAAAGTGCTTTTAAGGGACCCAGATAACCCCCTTCAAACCATTCTAAGTTTCAGAAGGACAAGCAAATTGTTAGCAGATTGTTAGTTTAATCAACATTTATTGCTAGCATATTAGTTTTCCAGGACTCACATCTAGTACACAGCAGAGCTGCGCTCTTGCTACCGCATGTGCACTTTAGAGCGCGTTCCGTCCCATGTATAACCAACACGAATGGTTCTTTCATACCCATTTTGTAACACAGGGAGTTAATTCCCTATTTCAAGTGATTGTAGGGTTCACCAGCATTTCTATATGTCGGTCTGCTCTGTTATTCCTTCACTGTAGCAAACTTAGGCTTTCCATATTAAGTCTCCCGCCGTCCAGATCACGAGGAAGCTGATTAATATAATTAACATATTGGCAGGAGCTCTAGAACAATGTATCTAGCCACTTACTATTGCCGGCATATTCCCAAGGCTGCACCGAATTTACAATAAGCAAAAACTAATCCATATTTTTATGGATTTACCAAACTCCAGTGTGATTATCAGTTGATATTCATTGCATCACTGAAAGACCGTACTGAATTTGAAGAAGGACCAGGTATAGAGGGCTCTCACTCTCTGGGTTCCTGCAGCTACCTGTCCAAACTCCTGGTCCGATTTATCCTTTTTTTAAACTGTAAGCTCCTCTCTCTTCAGGTGGTGTGATGCTCAGTTTTATATGCCCACTCTGTTGGGCTACAGTACCCAGCCACTCAAACGTAGTCTAGTTCTTCTGTGGAGGCGTTTGTGAACATGGTTAAATCTATGATCAGCTCACTGATCAATCATCTAAGCAGTTGAAGTCCTAAGAGCAAAACCAGAGCCTTCCTGAAAAAGAAGGGCTGTGACTCCATACTAAAAATGGGAATCTTGCGAGTCCCCGGCCTGCTGGCTCACTGCACAGACTTCGCACTCAGTGCCAGCAGGAGTTCAAACCTGAGTTTCCAGCTGGCGGTCTGCCCTGCAGCTGGACCTCCAGAGTTTCGAAGTCATACACACTATTGCTGCCCTGACTGACATAGTTGGCTCGGATGTTTATTGCCAAGAATTTGCTTCTGACAGGAGAGCAGAGTTGAAGAGTGAGCAGATGTTCCTCCTACCTGCGCAGTCTGGGGCCCAAACGGGAATGAAATCACCCTGCTAGTGGTTCCTGTTCTCTTTAACTCCTAGGCCTTCTCACTAGTGTTATAGTGTGGCCTAGCTCTTGTTCTCTCATTGGACCCAACTTGCCATAAGAAATACAAATCCATTTCCATGTGCTGACTGTTCTGTGTGTTTTTGCTGCCGCTTATGATGGGTGCTGTTAATTAAATGAGCAATCTGATGACCTTCGGTAGGTTTAGATATCAACATAGCAAACAAGTAGTTTATTTGTTATGTTCATACGTTGCTTATATTCAGAGGGAGCTAACAAAGTGTCCCAATTTCCATAGCAACATTTTTAGTGTTTTCTTTACAGGGTAAAGGCTCCAACTATCCCTCCTTATGAAACACGGGGGTACTACCCAGCCCCCGTGACCTCCATCTCGGTGCTGCTTTCAGAAGCAGGGAAACTTCTTATATTCTCTTCTACATTGTGGGTGATGAGCCTTAAACCTTTCAGCCATTTTCTCTAACAAGTGCCTCCCCAGGAAGGGAGCAGTGAAGTTTGGAAAGATGGACTGTTTGGGCACTGTATTGATTAATGCCGCTGCTACAGGAACAGGCCACAGGAAGATAATTCCTAATACTGAATTAGTTCTGTGGAAGCCAGTCGATCTGCTCTTGTTCCGTTCAAAGGCAACACAACTGCTACTGTTCACGAAGGACAGAATGCCTAACCAGTGCCATGGTGTGCAGATTTCTCTTTCAGGAAGCACAGAGGAGCCACAAGTTCTGACTTCTACCTGGGCTCTTCCTCTGGGAGAACAAACACTGACTGTTTGCACTGCAGAAAGCTACGATTTAAAAGTCAGGTCATAAATGTAATGCTGAACAGTAGGACTCAAAAAGTGGAAAACCCTAAAGTTCAAGGTTGTAGGGTAGAAGGTGCAGTATGAAACTACCCTCCCTGCCTGTGCTCACTAGTTTTGAGGGGAAAAAACCAAAACAACAACAACAACAAAAAAAAACCTTTCCAATAACTTAAATATGCAAACAGTGGAAGAAAACAGAATTCTATAAATTACTCAAGGAAAAAGACATTAAGGCCTCTGCTTAAGAAGCCTGGAATGCTAAGGTGAGGTGAACTGAGCACGGACAGGAGGACCCTACCCATCGCTGCCTGCCCGTCCCACAGCCTGTCCACGACGCCCAGGCCTGGAAATCGACCCGCACTCTGCTCTTGGCTCATCGTCACGGCCCACGCCTGGGATCTCAGCTCCCTGAGGCTGTCTGCCCTTGCCAGCCCCAGCCCAGGCCCGCCAGAGAGCAGGGCGCAGGTGCCTCTCCCAGCTGGCCAGGCAAGGTCTGTGGCCCAGGGAGGACGGAGGCCAGGGCCAGGCGCGCTCCGCGGAGCAGGGACGACGGGGACCTGCAGCCTTGCTTATCCTGTGGCCCCAGCGAATGAACTACACAGCTGCAGTCTGAAGGAGCAGGGAGACCAGCAAGCCTGGGTAAATCCTGGCTCCTTCCTCTGGAAGCAAGCCCGACGCACTGCTGTTAGCGGAACTGCTCGTAAGAGTGGAAATGAAAACGGGTGAGCTGGTCTGTGGTCGCCCACAGAAAAGAGCAAGGTACACAGGCAAGTAAGAGCTGTGCAAACGAAGCTGCGGCCACAGCGACTCTCCTCAGGGGTCCACTGGCTGGCACTGCCCAACAAAAGCCGGCGGCAGTGTGCTAATGATTGAATTTTCCATAACCTAGAATGACATTGGGCAAGAACGAAACAAACATTGAAAATGCTGTGACAAGTCACGAGAAAGACCGTGGAATGCAGGAGAATAAAGTGAGTTTTAGTGCTTGGTATGGCGATCTCTTTCATGTGTTGTTTTTTCTTGTACTGGGAGTTGAGTTCAGGGCCTTGCCCTTGCCAGGCGGGTGTCGCCCCACTGAGCCGCATGCTTTGCCCTCTTTCTTGCTTGTTGAACAAGGTGCACAGAGCCTGGCAGGCCTCAGTGACCCAAGGGGATCCCACTGTTCTCTAGCTGGTCCATTGGGCCCAGGCCGATTCTGCACTTTCAAGGCTTTATGAGCTGCTTTGTTTTCTATCCACCTGTGTGTAGGACGTGGATTTAATTCTTTTAGTTTTAATAATATGACTAATGCATGATATGCATATGTGTAACTTCCCACAAGGAGCGGACTTACTAGGTGTCACAGACATATACTAATAAAATCTATAACCTAACAAATCTATAAGCCATAAAATCTATGACAACAAATTAGGCACAAACAGGAAAAATAATGTAATACTTTCCATTAGCAAAATTTATTTTCTACTAATTGACCCTGCTAACACAACACTTGGAACAATACAAGCAAAATTTATTGAGACAAAACTGAACCCCGAGCCAGCTCTCTTCATTTTGTCAGGAAATCTACCTATACCTCAAACATACTTTTTACTCCAATTCTGTGTTCTGTGCTAGAAGACATTTTTTTCTTCCTTTGTTTCATTTATATTTTTTCTAAGAATTTTCTCCATAGCAATTTGCAGTATACTGATGACACACTTGGTTGCTGTACTTGTCTCATATTCAGCTAGTTATAGGCATGAACTACAATCGGACGGATTTTCAGCCGAGCATGCCGGCCTCTCATGCTGTATTTAAGGAGAACTGATGTAGCCCTTTCTGCTGTAGTTGACTGAACGGAAACACCCTCCGGAATATCGGATACTGACCTGGCTGCATGAACATACTCCGCACGTCTGTTTCCCTGGCACATGCATTTCCTTTACTCCTGCAAAAGTGAAAAAGGCCCCTCGTGTAGAAGTGTTATTTGGCAGCGCGCAGTTCACTACAGCGCAGCACCGGAGTGGGCTAAGTCACCCTCGGTGCAGCAGCAGATTGGCCGGGCTCCACAGACCCCAGATCTCCCACAGGATGCTCGGTCCTGTCTGGTACAGCTGGCACTGCCTGGGACCCGTACATCCTCCGGGACACTCACAGTGCCCAACGCTATGCAAATGCTATGCCGATGGTAGTGGTACTCCACTCCTTAGGGAGCAGTGATGACAAAAGTCTGTCCATGGTCCATTCAGACTGTGTTTTTTTCCAAATGGTTTTGACCCACAGTTGGTTGAACCCACAGCTATAGGACCAGCAAGTATGGAGCGCTGGTGATTGTACTCCATAAAAGCAAATTTTCCTTGCTACAAGTTCAAAGAATCTTAAAGGAAGAAAGAAAAAGGAAGAGGACAGAAAAAAAAAAAAGAAAATATTCCAAAAAGATCAGTTGCATAACTTTGGACAAGTTGCTTAATTACTAAGCAACCACCACTTTCATCTGTCAAATGCGACTAGTAGTCGCATGTGCTAAATGCTCTGGCACCGCCCGCATGCACCGCCCTCTCAGATGCTCCGTGACTGCTGTGGCTCTTGTTATTCCTGTTACCTGTAGCTGAGAGCTGTAGACCCTGGCTCCCTTGCTTCGGAACCAGCAGAAGCAGGATTTGGGTGCAGCCGTGCTGAGCCGAGTGGGCCGCTGTGCTCTGTCTTAGCGGGAGGAACAGTGTTGTTGCTCAGTCATTTCCCCTCACCTCACAGGGAGCAGCTGCAGAGAGCAGTCCTCCAGGGCAGGACCCTGCGAGGGCAGCGGCCCTCAATTTCCTCCAGACGGGGCTAGGCCAGCTCTTCCTCCCTGTCTGCTGTGGACCTCGGGCTTAGGAAGCAGGCGAGCAGAGGAACAGCAGGGACCAGCGAGTCCGGGACGTTTGTGTCTCCAGTGTGGTCAGAGACACCAAGCACCCCAAGAGGGGTGGGGTCACGCCATACCCGGTCCCCAGAACTGTCCAGCCCAGTACTCAGAGCTGACCTGTAGGCAAGGATTTGAAGTTTGCCCACTGAGAGTGTCAAAGGCCTTCTTTAAATACCTTTAATCAGTAATTTATAATTATACTTACTAGGCAGGTTTCTACTTGTGACAAAATTAGTGCCAAAGTTTAGGTATCTTCGTAGCTTCTTGAAATGATACCCACTGATGGGTACATGGCCATCAGTGAGAGCAAAATATTAACCTGTAACTATGCACAGTGAGTGTTTGAAGTAATAGAAATAGGGACCCAGGTTGTGAAGAGCTTCCACTCTCCTGGCTAATGGAAAGTTTTTGTCATTACTTTCCCAACTCTGTTGCTTCAGACTCTTATCCCCTCAGGCTGAGTAATTAAGGTTTAAAAATCTTATATTTGGACTCTATCCCCATAAGCATTTTGGATTAAGTAGCTGTCTAGTAATAGGTTATTCTGCAGCCAAAACATTAATGGATTTACTGTAGCCTAATCAACATTGGAATTATAACCCCAAGCATGAGAGAGGGGGTCAAGTTTGTTAATTAACTTTTAGTGCTAAAAGATACGTACATATTTGGGCACATAATTTTATGATTTAATTTTTCAATATGTTCTCTATTTCTGTATATTTAGAAAAATATTTTATTTTAATCTTTAAAAATTTATGATGCCATCCTAAATGTAGCTGCTTTTAGGAAAGAGCTGGACTGCATTCGCCATTCATTATTTCATGGCTCTGGAGTCATTTTCTCCGAATTTTGTATAATGGAGAATATCATAAGGATTAAATGAGATTATGTGGCAAAAAGTGTTTTGCTCCCTACCTGGAGCAGAACGAGGGTCTCAGTAATGGGAACTTGCTTTTCCCTCTCTCTCTCCTCTCACGGTCTTGTGCCAGCAGAAACGCTCGCAGTGATTCACGGCTCGTGGGCACCACTAGGTCCCGCTTTGCTCACTTTATCAGTTTTTATGTAACTTGTCTTGAGGACTCTGCTCATTAGACACAGATGGTTTAGTTGTCTGGACATGCTTTGGATTAAGCAGTAGAGTAAAGAACACAGACGTAGTTTAAAAAACAATTTGGAATCCTGCAACCTGAACTGATATTTTGAACAAAAAGAGAATGAAATCCCACTTTAAACGCTAATGGCTTTTTTTTTTATCACCCATTTGAGACATAACAGTTTTCCTGCTTTATATTCATAAGAAAGGATGGACTGTAATATTTTCTGACCCACCGCTATGCTTTCAGAACAGATTTCTTTGTATTGTTGGCTTCCTGGGTAATCTGCCCTTCACGAAAGGATATAGTTAAATAGATCATTTAGGAAAATGTCTTCCCTTCTTAGATTGTAAGCCACGCTTTCCTTTTCATTGGAAGTCACGTGAAGCCATCTGAGACGGGGTAAACGGAGAGAGGCCCAGCCAGTGCTGACCTGTGTCGTGCAGATCTACTGATATGCCCACTCCTTTCTCAGGATGGCTTTGTTACTGAGAAAGAACACAACTGCGAGACACAGGGGCTCGGGGTCCTGCCTGACAGCAGACGTGAATCTTTCCTTGCGGGTACATAGCAGTAAACCTTTAAATAGAACCCACCAGCTGTTAATTTGGAAGAACAAGAATATTCTACTTTTGCTGTAGTCCAGCTTTCGGTGGCTTGAGCACTAACTCATCCTAGCCTATTTTCAGGTGAGAGCTGATAATGAGCAGACTTAGCCATGACACAGAGCTTTGAAAGATTCTAGCCTCATTTCCTAAAGAAAACTCAGGCAGTTTCCTCGCGTCCCTTTGTAGACCTGGAAAGCATTTCCCCCAAAGTGATTGCTCTGGAGACACACACGTCTTTCTGGTGTGAGCAGCCGCCCTCCCCAGACAGAGCCAGGTGGGAAGGAGCTTGGAGCGTTAGATCAGATCCAACACGACCTGTGCCCCGTTCCAGCATCATCTCTGTCTGCTGTGCTGTGGGTTGCACACTGGCCTCCTGCAGATTTTCTTTTCACGTTTTGAGTATGCGAGTGATGTTTGCCCGTTCATCTGAAGAATGAAGTAAACTCGATTAGATTTGTTCTCCATCTGGGAGCAGGAAATTAACTTTGAAAATGATTTAAATCTCTTGCCTGGGGAAGGTTTTTACTGCCCCAAGTTCAATAGTTCGGTTTGACAGAAGCCTGTGCCAGATTTTTCGTACATAGTTGTGTTTAAAAAAGGATGAAAATGAAGCTGCTTTAAATTTCGTTCACTGAATTCTTGTATCTGGCCAAGTTTGCAGACCTGTCAGGCACATAGCTGCCCCAGGAAACATTTTAGTGCCATGTATTATCCACTTCAAAGAAGGAAAACATTCACATTTGTGTATGAGATAACAGTCTTTAGGCCTGGCAAATATTCTGTATAATTTTTCTATATTTTTCTTTTGTTCTGTCCATAAATATATGCAGTGTAGGTCAGAAACTGTGAGGACCAGTTGTACATGTTTGGAGTTTATAACACATCAAAGTGATTGTGACATATTTCTGACGATGCACATAATAATTGTATATTATTATCGAAAGGTCAGTAGTCAAAGAGGTCAAGATGTTCACATTAATAGCTGTTTTGATATTTGTTACGTGCAGGTAGCTGTCGATTTTAGAATCATCTTTCTTGGTCTGTTTATTGTCACGTGTCTGTAGTTAGCTTGGTAATAACAGACAGGCGAGACTTTATTATACCCTCACACACTCGGATATTTGCATACACATGTTCTTCATCACTTCATTGTCTTTGCTTGCAATCCTTTGTCCAATGTCCTGAACTAAGATTCCTACTTTTGCGCACAGCACGCCACCCATATTGTTTGCCTCTCATTTGAAAGAGCTCTTGTTTCGAATCTGCCCAGCAGGTGACAGTTACTTCGTGCCAAGCTGGGCTGTGGTAGCCAGGGCTGTCTCCCTCTCCCCTCCCATTGCAGCTTTGCTTCCTGCTTGTGATGTAGCCCGCTGGAAGCTGAGGGGTCGGGCTCCATGTGGGTTGTTTTAGTCATGACACGGTACTGCAGACTGGCTAAGTGACAAGGGGAGTTATCTGGGCTCATGGTTCAGACAGAATACCTCATCCAGTGGTTTCCCTCTTGCAGGCAGAGTCCCGAGGTAGGATTGGGTGTCTATGAAGAGGGACAGAGGCACCTAGGGACGTACCTTAAGTTGGTCTCACTGCATACTGGCTCCTCATACAGGCCAAGGGGCCCATCGGTCCACATGGGCAGTGTCCTAATTAGCTCTTACAGGGCCCGTCTGGGCTCACCTTTTAATATTTTATAATGAAGATTAAATTTTATCGTGTTTCAGAGGAGATAAACCACATTTAACTGTAACAGAGATATTATCAAAGTTTCAGTAGAGGGAAAAGCAGGGATGGAGCACTAACGTGAAAGTGATGTCTGCTGTAGTACATATCTCTTCGCCTCATATCTAATTGCCCAGCCCAAACCTAACGTCAGTGGCGCAGGCTAGCTCTTTTTCGAGGAGTGGTTTGACAGGGTAGAAGCCCAGGTATTTTAAATGAGTAAGATTTAAACCACAATTCAAGCACATTTTACTGATTCTGTGTACACGCACAGATAAACTAATGCAGGAACACAGTAGGTGCTTAAGGAAGATTCACTGTATTGCTATATCATGTACTCTGATCTTGCTCTCTGATTGCATTCTTTATAAAGTGCTCTCAACAACCCATTAAATCTTTTTGTAGGTTTTGTTTTATTTTTTATATAGCAAAACATTTATTGGTACATTTTAGACATACATAATGAACACTCATTAGCAAATGTGAGAACATGAAAGCAATATAATTTCAATCCGTGATTCTGTTTTCTCACACGAAAACATAAACACATTTGTGAGCATTTGCTCTGTGTTGGGTGTGTGTTTCCACCATTGCTATAAAACGCCTGTAGTGAATTGTATAATCCATGGAAGAGGCCCAGGGTTAAGAATGCCGCAGGTGTAACCTAATAGAGTCATGGCGACAACTCCCAGAAGAGAGGTGCCCAACCTGGGAGCTGTGTGCTGTGCTTGGATCTTGTTCTCCAGCACCCGTTTCCACCATGCAGAGAAGAGCACAACCTCCTTAAGCTCCCGGTGCTTTGGAAATCTTAACGATCCCCAAACCCACCATGCTTCTTGTGTTCACGTGATGCTTGTATTTTTTTCTTCCAAAATGTTATAGTAAGCCAGAAGCTATGCGCCCTAGTGTGTCAGTAAACCCAGTCTGGGAAAAAATAAAGATGAGAAAAAGCACTTCGTGATTCCAGGAGTTTGCTGCTGCCTCCGAGTTTGGCATTGCCGTTCATATTGTTGGCACGGGGGGCACACACAGCTGTGACCCTGAGGGGCAGATGGTGGCCCCAACATACCCCTTGCCCATTATGGCCTGATGTGGTGTGTCTCTAATTTTGTAAGAAAATGTAATTCTGCATCTTACTATTTTTGCCCAGGATTATCTGCGGCACTAGTGCTGACACGGTCTGCAAAGGTCAAGAGTCGATCTGTTTCTGAACCTCCATCCAGCCTCTGTTGTGGAGAGGAAGCTGTAAAGGAAGTGCAGTACACTCCACGTTACGTCTTCCACGGGACCGTTCTCCAGATTGTCTCCTCTGAGGGACTGTAAGGTGAGTTTGCGGGGCGACTACAATACCAGTTCTTCAGCAGCAGCTCCGCCTCCCCGGGAGCTTGTCAGAAATGCAGAATCTCAGAACCGAGGAGACTTAGAATCTGCATTTCATCAGGACTCCTCCCTCCGTGAGTCTTCGGACACCAGGTTTGTGAGCACCGTAATGAGTGATTTGAGCCCTCATAACCTCAGCTGGCTGCCTTGTAATTGGCAAAGTTAAGTCATAAAAACGGCCTCACAAAATGTGCTGTGTTGGGGTATTTGTGACATGCCCCACTCATCTTTCTTATTCTGTCTCCTTGTTATTGTCCCTGGTTAATTGAATTTGTCTCTGTCCAAATACTAGAGTGATTCTATGTGTTTTCATCATCTGTTTTCTTAAGACAGAGACTTTCTATTCTCTTCTGAAGCATCAGATTAATCATTTCAGTTCCTATTAGATTTTTGTCTCCTTGAAAATATTGATGTGTAAATTATTTGCTTTGTGGAATGATCAGTCACAGTTGGTATATATTTTTCTTCTCTGTTGATTTGGAAATTCACTTTTATGTGTTACTTTAAATTAGTAAAGAGTTAACACTGTGGCTCTGAATTCTGTAAATCATCCCCAGCCCCTTGACCATAAAGGCCAACATAATTTACTATCATATAGTTCAAGAGCTTGACAGAGTAATTGGGCATTTTGGGGGAGCCAGAACACATATAAAATATATTGACAAATTTATGGAAGTTTAAACCAGTCCCTGTAAGGCAAGCTGATACCTATTTCATCGGGGATGCACTTTAGAATTATCTGGGGAACTTCTAAGAAACCCTAGAACTGGGTCTGCTCCCCCAGAGATTCTGGCTTAGTTGGTTCAGCATTATTTCCATGTGTCATTAGTGTTTAAAACTGTCACAGTGAAGCAAGCCAGAATTGAGAGTCAGTCCCGTACGCAATGGCAGCGCCAGCAGCAGCTGCCGCCTCCTCGGCCAGGCTGCGGTCAGGGTGACAGAGTCTGCCTAAGCCCAAGCAGTCTCTGCGCTTCTCACTGAGGCCTTGATGTTTAGTTGCATATGTTTATTTTTAACCTGCCTTTATGAAGTCTGTAGAAAAATTAAACAAAGTTGATGAAGTTATACTGTGGAATAAGGCTGATAACATCTGATGAATGCCAGCCCAGCTTTCCCTTTGGAGCTGTGACTTATGGCCCTCTGGGTCTCCATCAATGGATTGATTGTGAGCTTTCCTAATGTTACTGGATAGTTGGGTGAGAATAACAGCTTTGATTCAGGATGCTTACCTACAGTTTTGCCTGCCAGGGACTTGGTCTTTGCCATATGCAAATGTACATGTTCCTTCTTATCTAGAGACCAAGATATAAGCCACTTCTTTCTGCATAAAATTTGCAGAGGTATAATGACTCTAAACCAGGTAAAGTGACCAAATGACCATGTTTTTATAAACTATAAGGAAATCTTGTGACTGTTGACCTCATACAAATGTTAAATTCCCATGGGATCGCGGCCATGGTATAATCAGTTACTGATTCTTGTAGCATATGAGTAGGAGCAGACTGTTGTAAGAGTTCAAAAGTTTACATTTTTCTTCTCAAATCAAATCCATCAGCAGTCTGGGGTGATGTGTTAAGTTTATCCTGACTTCAGGCAAGATCAGGCGCCACCCTGCCAGAAAGGCAAAGTCAGGGAGTGGACCCTGTCCTGCCTCATTTGGGTTTTGGCAAACAAAGCAGCCAAGATCAAAGTGCCCAGATCAAGTCTCCAGGGTCGTCCATTGTGGATTGTCTCACAGGTGGGTTGTCCACTGCTAGCTGGTTCATATGTATGCTTCTGGTATAAGTACAAACTAAAAAAGATTTAGCTACGCTTTTTGAAAATAAGGATAGTCTTATGAGATTTATCATTTTCTTTGTGTCTTTATCTCAGAAAACTTACGGTGGTGCTTTCTCATCTATTTGAAAAGTAAATACAATTTTAAAAAATGTGAGCATTTGTCAGGACTGTGGCCTATGAACTTCTTATTCAGAGAACAGGAGCCGCCGTCCCTTTGTAATGTAAAATATTAGGGGAAATGACACCCCTGCCTTTTTGTTTCTGTGGGAGGGTAGGAACTGGACTTCAGTGGGAACTTGTAAGCTCCAAAAGGACCTCATGTCATAAAGAGATGAGAAGTGTGTGATCCTCTGGATAAACCCATTGGCTAACAGAAGGTCGCCCTAGTTACCTCTTAAGGTTAGAATAAATTATGCTTGACGTGTTGTTCAGTCCTTTTGCTCAAGATTTAGCTGCTGTTTACCTTGGAGACATGTCTCTGTGGGTTGTTTCTGTTTGTATAATTGTAGAATTTCTCTCTGTCTTTCTACTCTCTTAATGGATCACATGTTGTACTAATCACATTCTAGTTTAATGTTCATTCAATACTCGAAGCATTTTCTTTCTCTACTACCTTTGGAGAGAACATTTCTAATTTAGAAAATTTTGTGTCTAAATACCTTTTGCCAGCACTGATTTCCCAGTAGTCTTTCTCTTGTGCTATTTGGTCCCGAGCTGGTTGCCTTCTAGTTTCAGACTCTTAAGTATTTAGTGTTTGTCCGTTCAGTCTGAAATTGCTCAAAAATTCAGCCTTAAAATATAACCACTTTTTCAGCTGGTTTTCAGTATTTTTGCCATGTGTGCTGGTTAGTCTTGATAGTGAACTTGAGTGCCTTCAGGTCTGCCTGCAGATGAGTAACATACGCTTCTGGCCACATCTGGTTAATTTGTGCATTTGTCACCTTGGGTCCTCATCTTGTCCCTGACCCCTTCCTTTCTGCCTCTTCTGCTCTCGACTTCCTGAGTGCCAGAGGTTTGCAGCTGTCCTTCACCATGCCCTTCTGCCATGTTTCTGCCTCAGAGCCGGTTCTGTTAGGGTTGACTGGACCTCAGCAACTGTCAGCCGAACTGAGCCTTTTCCCCTTCAAGTGTGTGTATCAGCTGTTGGGTCACATGCTGGAACAGTGACTAACACGTCGTATCTATTTTCTTGCTGTAGACAGCTTTTGCAAATAAAGAGCCTTTGTAGGTTTTGCTTTTGGTAGGAATGTGTTTGACAAATGCCACCTATAAATTTCCATCTCCTCTGTATTCTTGGGTTAGAGGTATTTTTAAACCTTTTTAATTTAGGCATAAAGATAAGAACTTCTAAATTTCTCTGATTATTGCCTTACAGAGATTTTAGTTTTAAGGGGTAAATGTTAATTGCTAATATTGAGATGACTTTTAACTAAGATGACTGACCATTGCTGTATTAATATTAATACCTATAGGATCGTTTTAACCTATGAACAAGTGGAGAGAAAGTACAGACCTTTTGAAGAAGAATCACAGTTCATGGGATATGGACCTACAGGAATTAAGGGCAGTTTCAGTGGTGGCTCTTTTTACCTCCTAAAAGACCTCCTTTTAAACAGACTTGCTGTTGTACTTTTCAGCCAAAATTCATACAGAAAAATGCCCATTAAAATAGATTCTAAAGCTCCTACAACTGGGGCCGAGTCAGAGAAAGCACATCACACAGTGAGTGTTAGAGCCACCAGGGAGTGGGAGAGTGACTGCGAACCAGAGGTGCCAGTGAGGGCCTCTTTGGAAGGTCATGTGCACATAAATGAACAGCTTTCTCCTCTACCACTGTCTGCTAAACTTTGAAAACACCACGTTACAGGAGTGGGAGTCCACTGATGCCCTCAGACATCTGATTTTCCATGTGATGGTGGTTAAATCCAGGCCAGGCAGAAGGAGTTTCTATCTCTGAGATTACTGCCATGAGATCATCAACTGGGGGAAAAAATAAGCAATTGCCTGTGTTAAATACCTCTGCCAAACACAACATAAATATTTCTCAAAAGTTAAAAAAGTATAAATAATTCAATCTAATGAGCTCTTTCTTAGCCATGTACTGCATGCGTTTGCAAAGTGTACTGAATACTACAAATGAAATAGAAGGCATAGTTCCTGCCTCTGTGAAAGCATAATGTTAAAAGGGAATTGAAATAAATTGGGCAAATGCCTAGAAATTATTTTTGAACTTTCTTGATATGGGAAATAGTGATTTATTTTATCTGCTCTAGGTGGGACCAGCTTTGAATGGCTTACATTTACCTAGTAGCTTTCCTTTTGTTCCTTCTGTTATCCCAAGAAATTGCTTGTATATAACATTTTATGGTTCTCTGTTGAGAACCTTCCTCCCTTATATAAAATGTAGGTGACTGGGTTTCTTCCAAACCACAAAGTTGAAGTTAAAATGCTATCATTTATCTGGGACATTCCAGAGAAGAAAAGTTCAAGACACACAAAAAAAATTTTGGTAACACAGTAATTCAGTAACACTTGTTAAACTACAAAAAGGAAGACATTACTCAGGATCAACATGATAGATATCGGGACCACTGCAGCAGGTCCTGGCAACCAGAAATAGACATGGAGCTGAGCTCTGAATGCAGCACAGACAAATTGGAATTTACAGCTAAGGAGGAGGCTGGAGACCAGAGCATGGCAAACTGCAAGAGAAGACAACACGGGGAGGGGACACTGTGGCTCAGTGTCCTGACAGGGTTGTTGCTAAGGACGGGCCAGAGTAACCAGGTTCTTGGGTAGAGAGAATTGTCAGAGACTCTGCGGCGGAGGGTGGGTGATTCTTGCTAAACTGATCTAGCAGGGTGCTTTGGTAAAGAAAGTGCAGAAATGAGCCTCAGGGTTTCAGGGACCTGACCAGTCAGTGGCCAGACGGAGTCTGTCAATATTCATTCCTGCCTGTTCTGCTTTGTTTACTAAAAAGGCAGCTGTGGAGGTGGAGAGTGACCTGACAAACCTAGGAGACTTACTGTGTAAAATATTTTAGCACCGAGTGTGCTCTCAGTTAGACCTGCCAGTTTCCCTCGGGTGTCAGACTACTTCTCCCTGGTCTCAGAAGAGGTCCTGGGAGGCCGTGCGGTGTGTCCTCTCAGAAGACGATGTCTGAGCTGTGAGGGTGAAGCCAGAATTGTAACCCCAGGAAGTTGGGGACACCAGGAATGACAATCACCTGTTAAGGAAAGCTGCAGCATTGAGCAGATCTGCTCCAGGAGAGAGGCCATGAGGGCTGCAACCAGTAATGCCGAAAAGGCAGGACACCCAAGCTCTTGGGAGCTCAGATCTCTCCACAAGCTGCTCCAGGTCCTGGACACAGAACTATGGAATTTAGTGTAGAACCTGTTGGGTTTTGATCTTGCTTTTGTTCCATTCCATTGTATTTATCCATTTCTCTCTTTTGGAATGTTAGTGCTTACCCTCTGTTGGAAGTATTTAACTTTCTTTTTTACTTTTATAGGGACTCACAGCTAAGGGTTTGCCAAGAGTCACAGCAGAGACTTTGGACTTGGGCTTTTTAGTAATGCTGAAACTGTTAAAACTTTTGGCCACTCTTAGAGATGGACTGAATGCTTTTCACATAAAGAGATACGCACGACTCTTGGGGCCCAGGGCAGAGGGTCGTGTTAGATTTAAATGTACCCTGGCACTCCCACGTGCTCAGAGGCAGGGCTCTTCAGGAGGCGAGTGGACTGTAGGGACGCAGTACTCATCCGTGGATTTAGCAGCTGAATGTGCTGTTCGGATCCCTGGGCGGGTGTATCGCGCTGCCCAGCTACTCTCTTCTCGCGTTGCTTCCTGGACACCATGATGTGAACAGGTTTCTGTACTCCAGGAACTTTGACCATTCTCTTTCTGCCTTGGAGCCAGCCAACTGTGGACCGACTCTTTGCAAACTCTAAGCCAAAGTAAACTTCTCTTCCTTTAAGTTGTGACTGTCACTTATTTTGTTTTTGTTCTACAGGGTGGTAAGGTGGGCTCCTGTTCTTGCAGAGACAGCCCACAGGCTCTTGATCTGTCTTTTAATGATTATATTTTCAGAGAGAGGGCTCTCAAGTCCCCTGGAGGAAGATACCATGGGCTGTAGAGGAATTGCATCTCAGAGGGGTTAAGAAAGAATCACAACTGCAAGTTTTCTAAAGTAAATGCTCTGTGAGAAGGAAGGGCAAAGGCTTATTGTCAGGAAGAAAACTACCCAGCATTTAGTCAAATTAAAGGGAACTTTAGGGTATCTTGCTTTTACAAATACATTTTATGAAATATGAAAATTTTTATATTTACAAAACATAAAAAATATGTTTAAAACCTTAAACCCTTTTTTTCTTTCCTCCTTTTCTCCTTCCCTTGTGCCCATACAGAATATATTTTTTTCTATTTGTATTCTCTTCTCACTTTCCAATCTGTGAAGCCAATGCTTAGGATATCAAGTACATTAGTATCCTAATCTTCCACTAATTTGTATGAATTGATAATAAGCATTTGGATCAAGTTCACATTATTAGGATATTTCCAAATAATCATTTGAGTGTGATGAAATGTATTTATTATAAGACTAAATACATTTAAACAGATCGTTCATAGTATATTTGTGATATTTTATGGGGTGTAAATAAAACCATCATTACATGAACAAGTGACAGTGTCCTACATTAATTTTGATCATTTATAATATTGGTGGCTTGAGATAAAATATTCAAGATTAAAAAAATTTTGATAATATAAAATTCATTTAAATCAATACTATGGAATTCTGTTTTCCTAAATGGCATATAGAATATTTTACATTTTCTATGCTATATTTACTATGTAAGACTAAAATATAAAGTATACAAATCTATATTTACTATGTAAGACTAAAATATAAAGTATACAAATGTGACTGAGATTCCAAATGTGACAATACAGATGAAATATTTGATTAAAGTATATTCTAAGAAAGCTATCACAGTACCTACTGCATGCACCATGAGGAGGAGCGACCTGTCATTGTGGGCATCAAACCATTCATGCCTGCACCTTGGTTTCCCTCAGCACAGAGCCACAGAGGCAGATCCCAAGGGACCAAGCTGATCAAGGAGAAGGCCAATTCCCCAGAGAAGAGCTAAACCCAGGAGAGTTAGCTGCTCCAAGAAGAAATAATTGATGGGTGAGCAGCAACAGCCCTATGGAGAGACCATGGCTGGGTAGATTGCAAAAGAAGCTTAGAGTTTTAACCTGAGAGTGACTTCTTCATGGAGCTGTAGAGCTAGAGAAGAAATCTAGTACAGCACCTACATATTGCCAGAGAGAGTTTAATCGGCTGCCATTTGGGGAAGGGGTTGATTATGTGGGACTGAGCCAAAAAACACCCATACTACAGTCTTACACCAGGACTAAAATGCTATCCTACCACAGAGAATGGGTAAGGAACAGCCATGGGAGACTTGCTACCACAGTGAGAGGCTAGCACAGCTCCCGAGATCACTGAGAAGTTCAAACTCAGGAAAAGAAGGATGGGAAACTTGCATTCAATGGTGGGAGGGCAGCTTTGGTTGATGTGGCTTTCAGAGGGGCTGGATCTGAAGGTGAAGGCCCTGCATCCAGTAGTTTGCTTGAGCCCCACCCCACTGCCTACCTCCAGTGGAGACAAGTGGTCTGATTGCTTACCTGTGCATCAGAGTGAGCAGGCCCGCAGCTTGGCTTACACAACTGCCATGGTCTAGGATTTACACATGAGCGACCTCTTGAGTAGGGAGGATCACCTCATAACCCATAGGCTACAGCATCTGGTACAGCCTTGCTGGATTCTAAAGACTGTAGATCCTGGCAAGAAACCACATATTTGGAAATATATAGGGCATTTTTTTCTCCTTTTTCATTTTTTGTGGTGTTTAGAGTTTTCTTCCTCCTCCTCCTCCTCCTCTTCTCATCTTTATTTGCTTTGGTCCTCTTTTTTTTTTTCTTACTTTTCTTTTCTCTTCCTTTTTTAATTTGTTCTCTTAATATTTTTTTCTTTTTTCCCTTTAGTGTATCACCCATTTTTTTCTCATTTCTCTTTTTCTTGGTATTTTTATTTCTGTTACCTTTATCAGTTACCAATTATTCTGCTTTACTCTGTATTAGGATAGTTTATTTCCCTTTTATTATCTTTTTCTCATCTCCAGTGTTTAACTTTGCAAATGTTATTTATTTCATGCTCTCACTCCCCACTCCCTTTAAACCTATGAGTATAACCATTAGGCTTTACAAATCTATAAATAATCAGCTGTATCTTATTACCATAGAACACTGTTATGTTGTTAGTGAAGGTAAAGTTGTTCATTCAGTAGATACTTGTTGTAGGTCAATATCTGGTTTGTTATAGTATTTATACTTTCATAAAACTTTTCTATGGTTAAAGAGGGAGTATTATTGGTTCTTAGGGTTTGTCAATAACCAGTTGGTATTTGATACTAGGAGAACTTGGAGAACTTTCTTTTAGAGTTTGGAGTGAGGTACTTCAAGCTCTAAAAGAAAATAACTTCCAAGACTGATATAGCCTGAAAATTTATCTTCTAAAATTGATTTGGAAATAAAATATTTCCATGATAAAGAGAACCTAATGAAATTCATGACCACTAAACCAGCACTCCAAAAAATTCTGAAGGATACTCTAGAAAGAGACATTGAATTTAACAATCCTAAATATCCAGGAAAATGAAGGGATCAGGTAGGGCAAGCAAAAAATAGAAAGGAAAGAAAGGGAATGATGAAGATACTATGATGACAAAAAGAAGTCAGCATCTGTCTGTGTAACTATCAATGTGAATACTCTCAATTTGCCAGTCAAAAGATACATATTGGCAGACTGGGCCAAGAAACAAAATCTATACTATATCAGAAACATGTTCAACCCAAAAAGAAATTCATGCACTAAAATTCAAAGGATGGAAAGCAACATTCCATGCAATAGAACCTGAGAACAAGCAGGAGTAGTTATCTTATATTCAGAAAAAGTGGACTTTAAGCCAAAATTGATCAGAAGAGGCAAAAAGGACACTGCATATTGGTGAAGGAAGAGATAACAACTGTAAACATATGCACCAAACAGTGGCCCACCTAAGTTCATAAAACAAACACTACCGGACAGAAAAGATCTGATAAACCTCAAGACAGTTATAGTGGGGGACCATAAAACCCTTCTATCACAAATAGATCAACTAAAAATTTACAAAGAAATGTCAGAGTTGATCAAAACCTGTGAACAAATGGACTTCATAGATATATGCAAAGTGTTCCACTCAACAGTGGAATGTACATTCTTCTCAGCACCAGAGGCAAGTTTTTTTTAATAGAACACATACTAGTCAATAAAGCATGTGTAAGTACCTGCAAAAGAATCATGATTTCACTGTGTCTATTATCAGACCACACACAATGCAATGAAACTAGAAATCATTGGCAAAAGCAGCCATAGAAATTATGCAAACACATGAAAGTTAACAGCGCACTCTTTATCACAGAAAAAAAAAATTGGTCACAGGAAAAATTAAGAAAGAAATAAGACAGTTTCTTGAATCAAATGATTATTCCAGTACAGTATACCAGAATCTATGGGACACAATGCAAGCAGTGCTAAGAGGGGAGTTTATTGCTGTGAGTGCCCACAGCAGAAAAACAGTGTGAGCTGAAATGACCTAAATATGAACCTGGAGGTCCTAGAAAGACAAGAATAACCCAAACCTAGAGTTGCTACAATGAAGGAAATTACAAAGACTATAGTAGAAAGCAATGAAATGGAGACCAAAAAACTACAAAGAATCAAATAAGTGGTTCTTTTAATAAATAAACAAAATAGATAAGCACTTAGCCATTCTTACCAAAATAAGGAAAGAAAAGACACAATCATTGTAACTGGAAATTTTAAAAATGATATCATAATTGATGCACCAAAATCCAGAAAGTTATTAAGAACAACTTCACAAACCTGTGTGCCAATAAAGAGGAAATTAATAGATTCCTAGATAAAAATGAATTGCCAAAAACCTAACCAAGAAGGCTTTAAAAACTCTGAATAATTCAATAAACGGCAATAAAATTGAAGCAGTAGTAAAAAACCCACCAACTCTGAAAAGCCCAGTACGTGACAGATTTACTGATGAATTCTCCAAGAGCTTCCATTGATCTAAAGCCTATATTCCTCATATTCTAATGAGATCAAAAGGGAAAGCATTTCACAAAGTCATTCCTGGAGACTAGTGTTAACCTAATTCCAAAACAGACAAGGATCCAATCAAAAAAAAAGAGGACCATAGGCCAATATCTCTAATGAAAATAGATGCAAAAATCTTCAAGATACTGGCAAACAGAATGTAATGACTCATGAAAAAAGATCAGACATCATGACCAAATAGGCTTCATCCCAGGGATGTGAGGGTGGTTAAACACACACAAGTCAATAAACGTAATTCATCACATAAACAGGAGCCAGGACAGAAATCACATGACCATCTCAATCGGTGCAGAAGCCTGATACAATCCAGCATGCATTTATGAAAAAAAAACCTTCAACAAAATAGCTATAGAAGGACCTTATCTCAATCTGAGAAAAGCCATTTATGACAAACCTAGTGTCAATATCTATTAAATGGGAAACATTTGAAAGCTTTCCCTCTAAAATCTGGAACGACTAGGATTTCCACTGTCACCACTCCTGTTCAATATAATCCTAAAAATTTAACCAAAGCAAAAATGCAAAATAAAGAAAGGGATATGTATAGAAAAGAAAGAATTCAAATTGTTATTATTTGCTAATGACATGATCTACACAGATTTTAAAAATCCACCTAAAGATTCAGAGTTAATTAAACATTGTATTTGGGTACAAAATCAACACATTGAAATCAATGGCCTCCTGTACACTAATAATGACCTCCTTGAGAAAGAAATTAGGTGAACAATAACTTTCACAATATCATCAAGAAAAATTAATTTAGGAATTTACCTAACCAAGGAAGTGAAAGACTTCAACAAAAATTACATCTCTCTGAAAAAGGAGATCAAAGAGGACATCAAAACATGAAAAGTTAACCCATGTACCTGGATAGGCAGAACCAATATACCCAAAATAGCCACACTTTCAAAACTGATAGATTTAACAGTCTCTGTCAAGCATTCCTCACAGATCTAGAAAAAACATCCTAAAATTGGAACCAAAAAGACCCAGAATAGCAAAAAAAAAAAAAAAAAAAAAAAAA
>NW_022900939.1:46800538-46810995 GCF_012274545.1 Fukomys damarensis | reverse complement strand
AGAAAAAAAAAAACACAAAAAAAAAAAAAAAAAAAAAAAAAAAAAAAAAAAAGCGTTACAATCCCAGATTTCCAGTTTCATTACAAAGCTACAGTAATAAAAACAGCACAAAAACAAGCCTGTGATTCAACAGAAGAGAATGGAGGCAGCAGAAACAATCCCAGCATATCCAGCTATGTGATCTTTGACAAAGGGGCCAAAAACATACACCAGAGGAAAGAGAGCCTCTTTAATAAATGGTACTAGAAAACTGGATATCCACATGCAGAAGGCTGAATCCAGACCCATGTATCTCACCAGGCACTGATCTAAAATCCAAAAGTATCAAAGATACAAATGTTAAAAAAATAAACACTTCATGTACTGGAAGATAAAATAGATAAAACTTTTGAAGACATGTACAGAGGCCCGGACTTTCTGAACTGAACCCAACAGTACAAGAAATAGTGAAATCACAGAGAAATCACAAGTGGAGTCATATCAAATAAAAGACAAGAGACAGCCGACAGGGTGAAGTGACAAACTACAGAATGGGAAAAAACATTGCCAGCCATTCCTCAGAGACTAACATCTACTATAACACCTGGAATATACAAAGAACTCAAAAGCTTATACTCCCAAAATAAAAGACCCAATCAAAAATGTGCAATTAAAATGAAGAGACATGTCACGATAAATACAAATGTCCACTAAGTACATGAAAAAGTGCTCAAACCTGCTGGCTAGCAGAGAAATGCAGACTAAATCTACACTGAGATTTCCTGTTACCCTAGAAAGAATGGCTGTCATCAGGAAACCAAGTAACAAATGCAAGCAAGGCTGCTGGGAAAAAGGAACACTTCTAGATGTTTGGTGGGAATGTAAACTATTACAACCACTATGGAAATCAGTATGGAGATTCCTCAAAACACTAAAACCCGAAATTCCATTCAACCCAGCTCTTCCTCTTTAGGAATCTTCTTAGAAGTTTTGCAGCCATCGTATTAGAAAAGATACATGCTCATCCATGTTTATAGCAGCACATTTGATAATAGCTAAACCTTGGAAGTGGCCTAATGTCCATCAATAAATGTAGAAAGAAAGTGTGGCTTTTATACACTGTGGAGTGACGGTCTACCTTAAAGAATAGACAAGGAAGGCATTCATAGGTAAATGGGTGCATCTTGAGGCCGTCATAATGAAACGAATCAGACACACGAGCTTAAGTAGCACATGGATTCTCTGACATGGGAAACTCAGAACATAAAGAGCAAAATAAAAGATAGATAATAGGAGGTAGGAGAACTCGGGGGAGGGGGAGGGGATAAAGTGGAAGCATTGAAAGAACAACAAAGGAAAACAGAACTTTCGCAGATGGGAAAGGTACTGACAGATGGAAGGAATGGAAGATTGAAGATTGGAAAGGTTTGGGATGAAGAAGAACGGAATGTGTTATGCACATGTACCCATGCCCCATGATGAGTGTGACATGTACTGCACACATGTATTACTACTAACGGGAAAGGCACCCATCCCATAACCTGAGCCCGCCTCATTTCATTGTTTGACTTGTTCGTTCAAATTCAGGTGCGTATTCTGCTGAAATAGGACTGTATTTTTAGAACAGCTCGACATTCGTCATTAGAGTATGGAACAATCCCTAATCACCCAGGATGTAGTTCTTAACCCACTCTCGCTTCTGAGGCTGATAGATATGTATCATATAGAAAGATAGATTGCGTATGATACTTTTTATGTTTTTATTTTATTCATTCATTTATTTATTTATTGTTTGAGACAGGGTCTCACTATGTAGTTGGGACTGACCTAGAACTCGCTATGTAGTCCAGGCTGGTCTCGAATGCATAGTGATCCTCCTGCCTCAGCCTCCCAAGTGCTGGGATTACAGGCATGCGCCACCGAGCCTGGCCAAATATGATTCTTTATTGGTTCCTACAGGGCTGGTACCAGAGTTTTCATGATCTATTTGTAAAGTTTTAACCTGAGTCCAGACAAATATGCTTCAGTGGTCAAAAGCCTGTCAGAATTTTACATAAAAAGGCTTAGGAAAAAAGAGAAAGTATAACAATTCTACGAAGTTACTCCCTCTACCTGAAGCTCTAAGGTTAACATTGCCTGGGGATTTGTCTCAACATTTGCTGAAAGGACACAGAGGTTCCTTTGACAGTTTTAAACTTGTGCCCATTACAGAGGTCTTCATAGTGGATTTCCTGCTTGGTTTGTCCTGCCTTTTTGGGTTTTGTAAGTGTCTGGCATCGATCGGCTTTCTGAAGCTTTGAACCTTCATTGTACTTCATTCCCCCCATCACTGTAGGACCTGTTCCTTCAGTGATGACTGCAGGTTAATTTCTAACCTCTCGCCGATTTACCCTCATTTCTTTCCACGCTGGAACAGTGTGCTGTCTGACCTCAGGACTAATTGCACTCTAGGCCCTTCTGGGCTCTGATTGGCTGCAGCCATTCTGAGTATCATTTTAATCACATAATTTGAGAAACTTTCAGGTACTTAGTAAAATGACATTATTAAGAACTTTTCCTACTGCGGGAACCCAGTTACGCCACAGGTGGTACCAGTGACATTCCTAAGTACCTGTGAACATCTGTACTGTGGTGTATTCCTCAGCTTTCCCCACAGGGGTAAAACACTTCGCACACATGATTTAAAGGGATCATTTGGGCTCATGGTTTCAGGGTTTGCAGTCCATGGTAGTTAAGGCAGAAACATCAGAGTGTAAGGTCCTGGGGAGGAGAGCTGCTTAGTTCATGGCCACCTGGAAGCAGAAAAAGGGTAAGCTAAGAGCCAGAGAGGGGACAGGGCTTGCCCCCGTGACCTACCTCCTGCAGCTGGGCCCTGCTCCTAGTAACTCCTGGTAAGCCCGTGGGGCTGTGGACTTGTCAGTGGAGTGACCTGCCTGGCGTGCCCCTGAGTCATTCTCTCTGGGCTCCAGCCCTGAGTCCTGCTGCACCAGGATCCAGCCCTGCACACACCAGGCTTTGGGTGCGCATCGCACTTAACCACAGCATGGGGCTGTGCTTCTTTCACGTGTACACAACCATCTCGAATCTGTTCCTTGTTACTAGTAAAAATCCTGCTATAACCTACTTTTGGGGTTTTTTTTGTTTCTTTGTATTTTGGAGAATTTGATGTGTCGCCAGTGGAAGGCATCCACAAACAAGGACGGAGGTGTAAAATACACAAGCTGCAGTCTTGGCTGTTGCTGTAAACAGGGAGCACAGTAAAACTCTTCTTCCATCAGAAACAGGAGGAGATGGGTGCCCCTTCCTAGGTACTGGCTGTGTGACTGCACAGGAAGCAGTTCAGAGTTCACACACTAGTGAAGTGTGCTTGTTTCTTGCTCCAAGGCAGCTGCTTTCATAAAACTTGATGGGGAAGACATGGAACTAGGGATATGGCAGGAAATGATGTTGTTACTGCTGGCTCAAGCGTGCATATTTCCATCGTGACCGGCGCTGGTTCTCTCTGCCTCGGTCGTCCTCAGAGCTGTTGCTGCTGTTCACACTGACCGAGCAGCTGCTTGCTCCCTGTGGGCCAGGAATACTCACTACCTAACCAGTGAGACACCTCTCCTCTAAGGAGCTTGCTGTGCGTCACACCAAACTTGGAGTTGTGCGGCTAAGTTTTGATGAGTACTTATGTGTGAGAATAGCAGAGCACAGTTCTGAGCCCGGGGAAAGTCTGGGATGGGAAGACAGGGCTAGTGAGTGATCCTCTGCGCCCCGAGTTAGTTGTGCTGTAGAAGTAGTGAAACATGTGTTCAGGTGACACGCACACTCCACTTCCGCCAACAGCACCGTTGGCCCCAAATCCTATTTCAGTCCCTCGGAGATTGGGGCGAGTTGTGAAGAAGCTCGCGTCCCGCTTCGCAGAGCAAGCTGCGGAGGACGTCACACGTTTCTTTCTGGGCCCTTAGGACATGGTCCAGGCCGGTGGCCGGGCCTTCAGCCCGAGTGCACCCTCTTCAGTCTCGCGAAGAAACTCGGCGCATGCACAGTGGAAACGCAGAAAGGAGGCACAGGTAAGGCTTGTCGCCATGACAGCTTACCGAGGCAGCCTCACGGAGGAGGCCGCTGTGGGAAAGATGCTGTCCCCGTGTCCGTCCGCAGCGGGTGCGTGCGTCCTCCCCTCAGCTGAGGTCCCAGCCTGGCCTGGGTGGGGCAGCTGCCATGCTGAGGAGATGTGCTGCACTGTGGGGCGGCGGTGGCTTCCGTACAGAGGGCAGGGGCCCTCTCCATGAAGACTGTGCCATCTCCTCTTCCGCTGTTCGTGTTGGCTACGTGGGCTCTGCCTACTCTTACGATGCATTCTTTTTGTTGTAATTTGTCAAGTTAGCCATTGAAACAGTAAAGATGTCATGGATGGTCAACGTTGCTTCTCATAAATTCCAGGCACCAGATAGTAATTGGATCTTCAGAGCACACGGAAAGGTCAGACATTTGGTATCAGTACCTCAACACGCTTACTTAAATTTAGATTTCAGTATGTTCTGGTCCAGGTAAGCAGTGGCTCACCACTGCCTTCCAAACAATGTCTGTGCTCCTGGACTTTGCACTCATCTGTCAGTTCCTAAAAACGCAGCGTGATTGTTTGAAATGCTCATTCTGCTGGGAGTGTTGCAAGCTTTATTTTCTTGATACATTTTATAGCAAGAGAAACAATTTTATTCATTTGTCATGTGCTATTAAACATGATAAAGAATAATCAATACTTATAACTATCAAAACACCTATGATACCACTCCTGAGGAGGAAGTGAAAGCGAGATGGCAGCTCTGTTGTCCCCCTTAACAGTGGCCATGAGCACAGGTGAGGTATTGCTGCTTCCTAGTTAGGGGCAGCTGGGAAGCTGATCCTTGACAGGAGACAAAACTCTAGGCGAGTGAGAGTAGGGGGCCTTTCACAAGTGCGTGCAAGAATGCAGAAGGAGGCTGTGGCCAGCTCTTCTGGTAGAGTAATACAAGTAGAAAGACATGAATTAAATTAAAAAGAAAAAGGACGTTAGGACTTGATAATACCTTCATATACTTTGGGGAAAAGTCACTCTGGGTGTATAATTTACATGAGCATTTTTTTCACATACTTTTCCTGAACTGGTCGTAGGAAAAAAATAGTCCTCACTATATTCTGCCCCTTTGGGCACTAACATAAAGGTTTGCGCATTCTGTTTATTCTTTATTAAAACATATCCTGAACTTTTATGTTAATGTTTACAAACTCAATATGCAGAACCAGAGTTTCAAATTTGAAATGTGTTAAATCGGCTTCAGTCTCTAAGAGTTCATCACTTACACTTGTACAACCAAGCAATAAGTAAAGGTGTCTGTTCCCATCACCGGTGTGATGTGTGACTGGACTTCTCTGACTGGCATTGGTTTGCGATGATAACTCCAATGAATAAGGTTGACTGTATTTTCATTTAATGAAAATCCATATTTATTTCTTGTTCTCCAGTCTGTACATGTGTTTTGTCCAATTTGTATTTTTCTTCCTCATATGTAGCTTGTTTTATATATTAAATTAGATCATGATTGTGGTTATATGGATTGCATACTTTTTTTTGAAACATTTAGTTTATCTTTAATTATAGTAGCTTTTTCTAAGTTCATTGTTTTTATGTAAGTAAAAATTACATAGGTATAGTTAAGGTACTATTTTCAAAATTTTACTGAAGCATAACTAAAACCTCTGTAACCCCAAATTGTGACTTTTTACAAATAGATTTATTGGCGCATAACTAACATAAGTAAAACACATGTAGTTTTAGCACATACCCATACTAGTAAGATCCTGAGTTCAGACAAGATGATGAATGTGCTTATTACCCTTCCCCATTTCACCCTAATTCCTGGTAATCTCTTCATTCTTTAACAGCCTTCCAAGAGTCTGATATTCTGTGTTTTTATTTTCATTCAGTTAAAAATACTCTATGATTTCATCTTTGAAGAAACTTAGATTTGCAGAGTTTGTTTCTCATCTCTCGGGATCACTGTTTTATTTCCTGGTTCTAGTGCTCAGAAACCTGCTGTTTTGTGTACCATGTCCAGTTCTGTGGTGCAAGCTGGGTCTCTTAGTCCTTACCTATGTTGGCAGCATCTCATGTGATCAGGTTTCACAATCTTTGCTGTGTGCCCATTGGTCTTTGGGCTCTACATAGAACATCTCTAATAGTCAGATTATATTTTTTCTAGTATCTTTTTGTTTGCATTTCTAGAATTTATTTCAGAGTAAAATATGAAGTGTAGAGCCAGAATCCTTGCCATCATCTGTTTCATACAAACTCTAGCCACTTCCTCTTGTTTATTGGATGGTATAGATATTCGTTATACCCTAAATTCCAGTGTGTATTTGAATGGTCTTCTTGTCTCCGTGTTACCCAGTTACTATCTATGTACGAGTGCACACTGTAATCAGAAAACAGAGATTTTGGATAGAATTAATCCTATTTTCTTCTTGATTTTTCAGAATTTCTTCATTGAATCTTTTTCTTTGTTCTTTTTATGTAACCTAAGTAGTATTGATAAAGCAAATTTAACAATACTCTTCTTATGCCTATGAAAAAGTGAAATTTCATAACAAAGTAATTAAAGAATAAAAATGGTTAATATAATATGTATCATGATCTTAAAAAGTGGCCAAAATGTTATTCAGCGTACAAGTCATAGACAAAAAAGGGAACTCTCTTACAAAGAAGAAACACATATATAAAAGGACAAAATTTTCTTTTCAATGAACAAAAAGAAGCTAGAAGTATAAATGAGACAAATCAGCATATATCTTAAATATGTTTGAACTAATCGAATAGATCATTTGGAGAATTATTTGAACTCCTAGCTTCCTGTTTACCTGCTTTCTATTGTGCTGTTCCTTGAGTCTTGCTTGCTCTTTTGTCTCTGTAGAATTTGCAGCAGTGTGTCTATTACAAAAAAGGCTTGTTAGGGTCCTGTAACATTCATAAATCACCTTTGAAAGACTGTGTCTGGGAGATACTGAGTCATTCTACACAAATTATAGCATACCTATACCTTTGATTGTTTTCCTTATGTCTTTGATAGTGTTTTAAATTGTATTTAGCTTTTGGATTTTTTTCTTAGGTTTATTTCTAGATGGCTATAGTTGCTCTACTTTTATAAATATGTGCTTTTTCTTCCATTAATTGTTGTAATTATTTTTTGCTTAAAGTAATCACATTATTATAAGGCAAACACTGGGTCGGTGCACACATCTCCAACCGCCAACCCAAACACCTTCCTCCTTGCTTGCCTGTAGTGTAGATCGCACAGAATAGGTCTGTGCGTTGTCGGCCTCAACTGGAGAAGTAAGTGTGGATTCACAGCATCAGTGCTGAGACCACAAGGAAAAGGCCTCCCGAAGGTCAGAGCTGTCAGCAGCGCTGATGTGGAGCCCCTTTTCTGGCACTGCCATGTGTACCCCTTTCCTGATCTCAGACTTTTGCCATTGAGAAAGAAAAGAAAAGAAGCTGCCTAGAAGGTTTGTCTGTGATACTGAGCATTTTCAGGAATCATATATCTGAGGATTGTTTTCCACACCGCAGTATACCATGCAGGTTAACAGTATGCAAATTTGAATTATGATAATAAGTATGATAATAATCTTTATGTTTTATGTAGAATTAAAGACAGCACAGAAATGTTATTCTGAAGGTAAAGTACCTATTATTAATATTTCAGGGTAACTTCTAGGGCAGCTAAAATAAATTCTTCTTTTTATACTCCCCAACATGTCAGAAGTGGGAGTTTTAAGTCTCATTCAAGGAATGAGATTATATTACGCCAAATTTTTAATTGAACAATTTCACAAAAATTAAACCCAACATTAAATTTAATATCATCAAAAATTAGGTAGACATTTTAGAACTATTTATAAGAAAAGTCTAGGGGCTGGGGATTTATCTCATTGGTGCCACACCTGCCTCACAAGTGCAAAGTTGGAGTTTGATCCCTGGTACCAAAATAAACAAACAAACAAAGAAATAAAAGTCTATCCTTATTAATAAAACTTCAGTCTGATTATTTTACTGACAAGTACGTGTGTTCAGCTGAGTTAGAGCCCTGGGAAGGGAGGGGCGGTGCCAGTGGGGTGTGAAAGGAGGAAGCGTTTATCTTTGTAGCTCACTGATGGCTCACCACAAAGACAGTTTGTCAAATGTGTGGGATTCCTTGCTTATTTTCATGTAAGAATTCAGAGTGGTCATTCCGAAAAATAGCACAGCCGTTCAAAATATGTGTAGGACAGATTTTAGTGGCATTGTGTGTCATGATTTCATCTGGGATTGGAAATGCAGCATGGCTGTAAAATCCTCGACTGTTACAGAAGGAGTTTGGGAGGTCTGGTTGACGAGGCCAGCTGCTTGTATCTCCACAGCAGTAAGGCTTTCGGTCAGATAAAGTGTTTCAGGTATCATTGCCTTTGCATTCTACAGTTCATCTGAAAGCACTTTTATCTGCCAGCAGAAATTTGCCTTATAAAACCCAAAATTGGCCTCCTCAAGAAGAAGTGTGGCTGCTCCCTTGCATCTGTGTCACCGTTGCAGTGATAAGACAATTTCAAGGTGGTAAAATTATCTTTTTATGAGTTTTCGTAAAATGAAAGTTGTAAAATGATGATGGTCAGTTGCTTGGACAATGAAACCACGCTTGCTGATGAAATTAGGGGGTCCTATTTATTGAGGGCAGTGAGACGAAGAGCGTCTTTTTCTTTCTTCGCTGTGCTCTTTTGCATTTAACCAGCACTTTCCATCTGCCTCCAATACCTTGTATTTGGCATGAGATTTACATGTTTCTGGTAATTTCCTCTCTGCCCAGGAGGAAGGTTGTGATAGCTTTATCCTTATTTCAAGAAGCTCCCGGTGAGACACCTTGCACAAAATACTAGTTTTAGAAGTCCCAGAAGCCAGACAAGGGGTGGGCAGTGGCAGTTTCCATAGGAATGAAGGCCAGGGCTGGCGGGTGTGGAGAAGCAGGGGCAAGGACCACTGATTTGGCCGCGGGGGAGCCTCCATCCTCCCTGCAGCACCCTCTGAGCTTCCTCTTCAGGCTCTCAGTTGTGTTCCATCTCAGTGCTGCTCGCAGAACTGTGACCTCAACTCAACTCCTCTCTGGTTATGACAGAAACACAATTTGGATTTCATACTTGGAAATTTTGGTGCCTTCTCAAACCAAAAAATACTACCCGGTGAAGACTAGTAATAAACGAGTGTGTTTAAAGGACAGTGATATTGGCGAGCCGGAGCAAAGCTTTCCTGTGAATGCCGACGCAAAGCCTGAAATACAATCCTGAGCGTTTCTCCTCATCCCAGCCTGGCCGAGGACCTGCACTTTCCAGCCCCAGGACAGTCTGCTCCGTTCGGCTGGGCTGCATCGTGCTGCTGCTCAGAACAGGAAGCTCCTCTTTGCTTCCGCCTAGGGTTGAGGGCTCTGTTCATTGGCGGGGCCCTCGGGTGCCTAGGAAACTTTCCTCCTTTGGTGCCTCTTGTTCAGTCTGTTTCTGACCTCTGGGTCTCTGATTTAGAAAAACAATGAAGTGATAACTAACTAAAGAACATGCAGGGCCACATGTACAAAACAGCATAAAAGCAAAAGTCATGCCACGTTTGAGAGTAAAAAGTGTTCAGGAGAAAATACAAAACTTACGAAATTTAATGTATGAAACAATAAAAAATATATAAAGCAATTATGGAATTGTGAGGAATAATGGACAGAAATGCAATTAATTTGTAAAACTCTAAAGTCATCATTCTATTTTCATGCCGGCACAAGTAAACCGTGTGGACACAAGAAATCATCTTTGGATTGCAAGTAACTCATCATTGCTTATTTTTGTGTACTGTAATATTTCACTGGGCTTCGGCCGAATCGTATGTATTTGATATGTGTCTGTGTGTCTTGCCTCTTTATCTGGCATCATAGTTGTTCTTTTTTGAGACACACTATTTGTGCATCTTGATAGGACAGAGAATGATAACTTGAGACATGGATACAATGTATAATGACCAAATCAAGGTTAAAAGCACTTCCTTCTCCAAACATTGATTCATTCTATGTATTGTTAACTTGTGTACCCTTTTTTTCAGTTTTTGAAAAATATATCTGCCCTATGTTACCCCTACTATGCTACTGAAAACCAGAATTAATTTCTTCTGTCTCTGTTTTGATGCTTTTCTTAATTTCTAGTGACTACTGTTCCAGTCCTGTCTTCCATGAGATTAACTTTTTGCTTTTCACAAATGAGGGACAACATATGGTATTTTCTGTGTTTTTTGCTTGTTTCATTTAACATAGCAGCTTCCAACTTTACTCATGTTGTGACAAATGACAGGATTTTATTATTTTATATATATATATATTTATGTATATATGTATGCATATATTTGTATGCATATATAAATGTATGCATATATATTTTGTGTGTATATATTATTT
>NW_022900939.1:46722442-46800141 GCF_012274545.1 Fukomys damarensis | reverse complement strand
ATATATATATATTAAAACCTTCGATCATGAGTAACTTGTTCTGCTAGTGTTCCACAAGAGAAGCAAACATTTCTAATGAACTTTAACTTGATAAACAAGTGATGTCTTGCAATACAAGTAGTGTGTGATGCTGAATGTCACACGATCACAACTGAGCGAATGGTTCTTCTCCGCCCGCCCCAGAGGGCTGTAGGCGATCCTCTTCCAATAGTGAAGGTTATGAAGGAGATCTAGTCTTCAGGGGAAGGGGAGAAAAAAATAGAGATATCCCTCACTTCAAATAAGTTAGGGAGATGTGTAAAGTATGGGAAACAATGCAAACTTTTGTAGAAAAGCATCATCCAGATGTGGCGGTAGTAGTGCAAACAGTGCATCTCTTAGCCATACTGAAATATCACATTTCCTTGAAATCCACAAAGGAGTCAAAAGCAAGTTCATTGGATAGGTTCCTTTTTAAAGTCTCAAGAAAAGAAACGGATTCCATTGAACCAATTGATACTGGTGATCCCCGTAGTAACAGTGAAAGTCGTCCTGCACAGTGATCCTCTTCTCTCTTGTCTCCCTTACACCAGCCCTGAAAGTTTCCAAAGGTGAGTGCAGGTCAATTTGTTTCTTTTTCTTTATATTTTATATTTTAATTTTTTATTGCAGTATTGTAATCATTTGTATATGAATATTTTGGGGTTGTGGAGGGAATTATCTGAATCTCCATTATTTATGATGGGGAAATTCCCTTTGATATATGAGTGCTTTGGGTTACAAGCACATTTTCACAGTCAGTCATACTCACAAACCAAGCTGTTACTATATATACAATGTAGATCATGTACTATATATACAGTGTTGACATTTTCTTTGTCCGTTATTCACTGGTAGACTCTTAACCCTGTGTTGTGAATGGTGCTGTGATAAACATGAGAATGTGGATGTTTCTTTGATATAATAACATAATTTGATTTGGTTATATACCCAGTGGTGGAATTGTTAGGTGGAGCATTTCTAATTTTATTTTTTAAAGGAATCTCCACAGCACTCTCCATGATGGCTAAAGTGTTCTACCTTCCTGGCAGCAGTATTGTAAGCATTTCCCTTTCTTTGCAATCTTGTCATCATTTTTTTTTTTTTAACAGTAGTTGCTCTAACTGTGGGACGATTGTTAGGCTGGATATTAGACATTAGCAGGCTTGGAAAGAGGTGACAAGTGATTACATGAAGAGATGTGATCCCCCCCTTTCTTCATTTTCTTAATCATTAGAGATAAAATCCAAACAAGCTTATGGTTTCAAGGTCTGACCCAAGAGCATGTAACTTCCTCTGAGCATGCTGATAAGGTCTGGGACCCCCCACCCCAAAGTCCAGACCATTATGTGCAGGGTTGGAAAAACATCAAGGTCTAGAAACAGCTACTTAAGCAGTAAACAGGAGCCTTCTCTCTCTGCACATGGAGAAAATAGCTCTGATTCCTTGTAATGAAACAGCAGAAAATTATATTTTTTGCAGGTCCGTTTAATCATAGATGTAGTCTAAGTCTTCGGCACCATTCCCATTTCGGCACTTGCCCACCTTCGTGCTTAAAGGTTTATTCTGTCTATCCGCCACTCTGAAAGTCTATTACTTCGCAGAACCTTCGCTTATATCTAAATGGCTGCCTGTGTCTTTTCTGAATTCGTTCATCCTGTGCACAAAGAACTGACAAGCGACACTGGTTCCTTGTGATGCTGGGCTCCAGCTTCTCCATGACAAGATGATGTTTCATTTGGGCTTTGATTTGTATATTCCTGATGACTGATGATATTGACCATTTTCCTGTCTATTTCTTTGTCATTTGTATGTCTTCTTTTGATAAATGAAAATTGGAGTCTTTATCTTATTTTTAAATTGTATTATTTCATGATTTTTTGTGTTAAGTTGAGTTTTTATGTATTCTGGATATTAATCCTGTATCCAATGGATAGATTGCAGGTATTTTCACTCATCTGTAGGTCATCTCTTCCCCTGTGGACTGTTCCGTTTGCAGTGCAGAAGCTTCTCAGTTTAGTGTAATTCCATTCATCTGTTTCTGTTTTTGTTGTCTGTGCTTTTGGGGTATGCTGTCCTGTTATGATTTAGAGCCAGCATGTCCCCCAAAAGTTTCATGTGTTCAGAGTTGGGATTTTGCAAGGTGATTGGCTCATGGGGATACTGTGTTCTTCAGTAGATAGGCTATTAAGGAGTTCATGGGAGAATATTAGAGAACAGGGCCTGGTCAGAGGGGTGTTACTGTGGGCATGATTGGAAAGGTGTATCCTTGTCCCTGGTTCCCTGCTTCTCTCTCTGCTTCTTGGCTGCCATGTGATCAGCTTTCCTCCACTGTGCCCTTCTACCTACCCAGGTCTGCCTTGGAGCCAAAGGATCTAAAATGAAGAGCCAAGATAAACTTCTCCTTGTTTAATTTATAGGTGTCATGAATTTTGTTTCAGTGACAGAAAAGTGATTAATACAGAAAATTTGTACCAAGTATGGGGTTGTTTCTGTGACTAAACCTGAGTGTGTGGTTGAGATGTCTTTGGAACTGGTTTATAGAAAAGTTTGGAAAGGTGCAGAGAATCGGAATGGAAAATGCTGAGATGGCTCCAAGCTGAAACCGTGAAGTGGTTCCTGTCAGGCTCAGAAGGTTAGAATGCTGACAGGAATTCAGAAAGTCAGGCCAGGCTCATGAGGTTTCAGATGGGAAGGAAAATTGCTTTGGAAACTGGACTAGAGGCCATGTTTCTGAAGAATACTTTATGATTTTCCATGTCCTAAGATTTTATGTGAGGCTGAATTTAAAGGTGGTGAACTAGTCAATCTGACAGAGGACACTTCAAGTTTACCCGGAGCTCAAGCTGTAGCATGGGTTCTGCTGACTGCTTTTATATAGAATGAGTAGCAAAATGTAGAGCCAAAGATGTGAAATCATGCAGCTTGGCCAGAAAGGAAGTGCCTTTAAAGTGGGCGCTAGGAGAGGTGATTATAGAAAAGATTAGCACTGTTAAAAAGAAGCCAAATACTCTTCATTGGGATAGTAGGAAAGATGGCTTTGGGCGGGGCATCTCAAACATTGTCAAGAGCCTACCTCGGATGTTCAAGGGCGGAAAAAGGCAAAATCCTTTCAAGGACTTTGAAAAGAGAGTTGAAGATGCTCTGCTTATTCCAGGCTGCCTAGAGAAGTGTATATACCCAGAATGCAGCCATTCAGGCGCTCAGAGGCTGCTGTGGACAAGATCAAAGGGAGCTCCTGCTACTGCTCAAGCAGGCAGCAGAATTTGGTGTCATCCACATGGTGTTGGTTGTGCATGCTGTGTGCAGAAGTTGTGGGGTCACAAAGGCTTTCACCCGGATTTCAGAGGAAGACAGGGGAAGCCAGACAGTGTACCCCTTAGAGGGCAGTGTGTAAAGCTGTGTGTGTAGAAAGGAAAATGCAGCAGAAACACGAGAAATAGGAGACGTCGAGGATGTCAACCCTTTATTGAAAAAAAAAGCCACAGGCAGTGAGCGAACCCAGCCCAAGAGAAGAGCCTTGCGGAATGCAACCAGCAAGGCCTCAGTATGGGGGGTGCTGCTGGAGCCTTTGGAGCCAGTGTCTTTTCCCAGCTTTCCCTGGTTGCTAGACTTGGAGCTACAGGATTTAATGTTTTTATTTTTGAGTTTAAGGGGATTCACAGAGAAGAGTTTGCTTTTTGTCCCAGAGCAGACTTTGGCTTTGGAGTCTTTGGCAAGGCTGGAGCTGTTGAGACTTTGGTGACACAGACGTGCACTAAACACCTTCTGTGTAGTAGGTGGACATGAACCTTTTGGATCCAGGAGCAGAATGTTGCAATTTAGATCCCAAGTGAACTTCAAAGCCCGTATATTTAGAGGTAGGTGTGGAAGGTGATTGGCTCCTGGGCCGTTGGGTCAGTCTATTGATGAGTTCATGGCTGAATGTGTCGTTGGGGGCAGGCCTTGGTTTGAGGAGGTGGTCACTGGGCGTGACTCGGAAGGGGGCGCTTTTGTCCCCACTCCTTGCTTCTCTGTCTGCGTCCTGGCTGCCATGGCTTGAGCTGCTTTCCTCCATTTGCCCTCCTGCGGTGCCTTTCAGCCTTGGAGCGAGCCAGCCATGAGCCAAAAACCAAAAAAACAAAATCTCTCTTTCCTTAAGCTGTGGTTTTGGGGAATCTTTTCCAGCGATGTGAAAATGATGTATACATATCCAAAAAAGTTTCGCCTACACCAGAGACGATTGTTCTGTGATCTTCTGTGTGCACACATCCCGTTCTGCCAGCTCCGTCCATCCAATCTACCCTTTCTCCAGTATCAGCAAATCAGTTTTGAGATTCACATATTTCGCAAGTATGTTTATTTTTATTAATGCTTAGCATTCTATTGTATGACATACATTTATGAACCTAATCTTTCATTTAATGAATATCTGGGAATTTCAAGATTTTAGCTTTTATAATACTACTGTAATGGATATTATGAATTATATAAGGTTTAAAAATGTGAACATCCAATCATTTCGTATTTATTTTTGTTATTTGTCTGCTGCATTGGATTACCTCGACATCATTGTTGAAAATCATTGGCTCATGTTAAGTATAGAATTGTCTTCTGCTGGGATTGAACTCAGGGCCTTTGCATTGAAGTACATCTCTAGGCCTTTTACAATTTTACTTTATTTCATGTGTATGTATGTATGGACATATGTATGAATTTTAGATGGGCTCTTTGTAAGCTGCACAAACTTGCAATTCTCCAGTCTTGTATTTCAGGAATGTGCCACCGTGGCCACTAATTCTGTAATATCTTTACTGTTTGTTTTGCTCCATTGGCTTATTCAGCTGTTCTCTTGCCTAACTTGACTACTGCAGTTTTATATCAAGTTTGGATAATTCCTTCATTTTGCTCTTCTTCTATATAATCTGGGCTGTTCAAATTCTTTTGTCTTTTAATTTATTTTATTTTTCTCTCTTTGAGTTTATTGGTACATTTTAGGTATACAGTACAGTTACATTCATCATTGGGATCTTGCGCCTTTACATGACAGGTCTTGGTTCTCACTTTTCCCCTTGTCCCTACCCTCCCTTCACCCCTCCTCCCTTCCCTATTTAAAAATACTTTATTTCCATTTTTTCATTTTCTCATATTTTCCCTTATTACCTTTCCCCTACCCTACCCACTTCCCCTACACCTTTAGCCCTTTTCTTCCTATTTCACATTGTCAATTATATCATTAGGATCTTATGTACCATTATAGTTTTTCACACCAGGGAAACTATTCGGTATTTATACATGTATTTATACATTATTTCACTTAGGAGTATATCCTCAGTATGTATCCATTTTGTTATGAATGGCTCTAATTTTGCATTCTTTGTGGCTGAATAGTATTCCATTTTATAGTATTCCATCTTCTTTATCCAGTCTCCAACTGATGGGAAAATGGGCTGTTTCCAAGTTTTAGCTATTACAAACTGTGCCACTATAAACATAGGTGCACATATATCACTGTGATATGATTCTTTTAATTCTTTTGGAAAGATACCCAGCAGAGGGATGGCTGGGTCAAATAGAACCTCTAATCCCAGCTCTTTGAGATATCTCCATATTGATTCCCATAGTGGTTGCACCAGTCTGCACTCCCACCAACAATGGAGAAGGGTTCCTTTCTCCCCACAACCCCGCCAACATTTGTTATTGGTTGATTCCTTGATAGCAGCCATTCTTTGTGGGGTGAAGTGGAATCTCAGTGTTGTTTTCTTCTGCATCTCTTGAATGACCAGTGTTGTGGAATTTTCATATACTAACTTGCTGCTTTTACTTCTTTTTCTGAGAAATGTCTGTTCATTTCAGATGCCCATTTTTGAATTGGGTCTTTATATTTGGGGGGAGGGCTGATGTTTTTTAGCTCTTTATATATTCTGGATAATAGTCCTTTGTCTGAGGAGCAGCTGGTAAAATTGTTTTTCCCACGTTGTAGGTTGTCTTTTAGTTCTGTTGATGGTTTCGTTTGCAGTGCAGAAGCTTTTTAATAAGTTGAGATTCCAGTTGTTGATTCTTTCTGCTAGTTCCCATGCTTCTGAGGATTTGTTCATAAAGTCTTTTCCTATGCCAGTGTCAAGAGTTCTGCCTATCTTCCAGCAAATCTAGTGACTTTTTTAATATTTGATCTTTAATCCACTTGGATTTTAGTTTAGTGTTTTGTCTTTTAAAAATAATTTTAAAACCAGCTTTTAGATTTCTATAACCGAATATATGGATCAATTTGTAGATAATTAATACATCTTTAACCCATAACTATAGGGTTTATCTCATTCATTTAAATCCTCTTTAGTTGAAATCAGCTAGGTGAGGTGGCGCGTGCCTGTAATCCCAGCACTTGAGAGGCTGAGGCAGGAGGATCACTGTGTGTTTGAGACCAGCCTGGGCTACACAGTGAGTTCCAGACAAACAAAAAAAAAGGAAATCAGAAATGTGTTACACTTTTCAATGCAGATGTCTTATATATCTTTTGTTAAATGTATGCCTAAATATTTAATGTTTTAAATGCTCTTGTAGGTGCTATTTTAATTTTATCTTCAAATTTTTATTGTACATGTAAATACAGTTGCTATTTCAATGTTGACTCTTTTTACTTTTTTTCCAGTATGTTTTGACATTGCTGAATTTACTTACTGCTTTGAACTTTTCTGGTGGATTTCTTAGATTTTCTAAATAAAATTATCATGTTATCTGCATGACAAAGTGACTACAGAGCTAGTACTGTTTTTTGCCTGCCTTCTGTTATTATCATTTCTTACCCTGCTGGTTTCTAGGATCACGTTGAATAGAAGTGATGAAATGGGCTTATTACACACCTGTAATTCCAGCACTCTAGGAGGCAAAGGCAGGAAGGTCACAAACTTGGGACAAGGGGAAAGAATTAGAACCAAGACCACCTGTCATGTAAAGGTACAAGACTCCAGTGATGAATGTAACTGTACTGTATACCTAAAATGTACCAATAAACTCAATAAAAGGGGGGGAAAGCATCTGGCAAAATGGTTACATGATTTTCTTTCTCAGTCTCCCAATGTGATTAATTATATGGACGGATTACATATGGTTGACCTTGTATCTGTGGGACAAATCCTATTTAGCATAAAGCTTACCATTTTTTGTGCATTAATGAATTTGATTTGCTAACATTTCCTTAAGGAATTTCTTTTTTTATTTTGGTATTGGGAATCAAACTCAGGACCTCACGCTTACCAGGCAGGAGAGGTGCTACTGAGATGCATTCAGGCCCTGTTAGGGATTTTTCTCTTCTATAATTTCAGGGTTATTTAGAAGAGTGGTAGCTTAACAAGCAGCCTTTCCATAAAAGCATTTCTGTAATTAGAATCAGTATGTATCAATATAACTGCTTCTCCTTTGGTATCAGAAGAAAGATAATTTTTCCTCCAGACTTGTGTGATGAGTCTTAGGGAACAGAATCACTGAAAATAGGATTGAAAGTGGCAGGGGCATCAGAGATCAGGACAGACAACTTGTTCTGAGTTTTAGTTTCTTTTTATGAATTTATTAATGAAAATTTTTTAATCCTGTTAAAATCCTGTCTTTTCATTTTTACATATACAGTTGGGATTTTCCCACTATTGTGTAAATTTGTACTAAATCTAAAGTTTCTTTGAAACTATTATTGTACTCCTTTCATGGGAAATAAGTAATATAATGTAGAAATTATGATTCATGTGATTTTTTGGAGCATAGAAAAGAAATGCAGCAAAACATCGTGTTATTCTACACATAACTAATCATTTTTACTTACAAGCCACAGCAGACTTGTTCTTAGGACCATCTTTCATCCACAGCATGAAAGGTTGCTGAGGAAAATGATCTGGCGGAGCTGGAGAAGCCATCAGACAGAAGTGTGGTTTGTTAAACCTCCTCAAAAAACATAAAATGGAGAAAAATGGCGCCTCATAATTTATAACCCTTCATCTGGTGATGAAAGTACCCTACAGTGTCACAAAACTCACGCAGTAATAATTCGGTGGTGCTGGCTGCTTTGTTTTGATGGGAAAGGAAAGCAAGGAAACAAATCATAGCTCACATCAATTGTAGCTTTGGAGAAGTCATCCTACCTTTCTGAGCCTCTTTCCTATTTTTTAAAATTAGAAGCTTAGAAAACATGGCTTGGGAGAGTTTGAGCGCTGGTGTACACCGCACCGTAGCATAAGCAGTGGTCCCGTGGTGACTGAGGCGTTGTCAGGTGCTGAAATGCCCTTGAGCCGTCAATAAATTATGTTCAAATACTTTCTGTTGTGGGCTTTTGTTTGCCCCCCACTACCTGTTCTTGCTTTTCCTGGATTAGCACCCAGATATGTGCTTGGATATTTGTTCTTCCTTCCCTTGATCCATTGCTTCAAGGTTGGTGTGAGGGGCTTAGATTTACAATGCTTCAGAAAATCCCATTCCTCTGATTTCAGCAGTTTGATGGTATATGGAAGAAGAAAATCCACCCAGTGAGTTAAGTTTGAGCCCAGACCTCTTATTTAGAAGCTAGAAAAATGTTTATATCTGTGCACTTGTGAGGGAGGAAGAAGGGAACCCAGGGCACAGCACCATCGCTGGACCCCAAAGTGGGTGTGGCTCCCAGCTTTTGAGCTGCGCTGTGCAGGGAGACACCAAGCCCTTCAGATTGCTTGTAACCCAAGTGCCTTCATTCTCTAGCTGGTTTTCTTTAGGTATTATCTCTAATCAAAAATATCCTGTCAGTTTTCGTCAGGGGACTGCTTTGATTTAGAACCCGGTGGCTTCAGGGAGCACGTGTCTCCCCTGGGCGTGTTCCTCTCACACACCTGTCTTCCTGTCAGCGTACTGTCTTTGAGCTTCGATCTCTTTACGCCTAGTACATTTCTCCATCCTCCTCCTCTGTGAGGTCGATCTGTTTCCTTCGGGAATATCTTCCCTGTTGTCCACCCCACTTCCGGAAGTGGCTCTCACTTTCTCCAGGGCAACTCCCTGGCTTGCTCTCCCCATGACTCTAGTGGCCTCTACAGTGACAGCGTCCAGGATCCTTGTTGTCCACTGGGGCCAAAGAATCCAGCATCTGGGCAGAGCGACTAGTTATGGTGGCAGGGGATTGTGGATGTATACAGGAAGCAGAAAATTTCTTGATATTAACATTTGGAAAAGGGAGCTGTTCTTCTGCTTAGGATTCTCAAATGCTCTGTCCCAATCACTTCAAATAAACCTACATGCTGTAGGCAAGAATAAAGCCATCCCAGAACAGAATAAAACAAAACAAATAGCAAGAGGACCCTGAAGGCAACCCAGAAAACCAATTCGTGGTGTGCCCTCCTTCTTGGATTTCCCTGGTTTTTGGTCAATAAATTCCTTTTTGAGTTGTGTACATTTCTGAACCTTCCAAGCCCCGACTAATAATACATAAGAAAACCTGCTCACATTTCTCTATGCGTGAAGATACCTCCTGACTAATTTAGCAGCACACCTGCTCATTTTACTTTCTCTTTGCCATTTTTATTCTCCTTCCTCAGTAGCTGCTCGGATGGTGCTGGGGAGATAGGCAGTGCCCCCTCTCCCTCCTGCACTCTGCACTGCCCCTTGCTCTCCCAACAGCCAGCTTCCCAGACAGGAAGCACTGCAGCGGCTCTTTGAACCACTGCCTGGGCCTCGTATCAGCTTAGACTTTGCAGACACTCCTTTTGGGGCTGCGGGATCAAACATGCTGAATGATCTCAACATCATCCTGCTGACCAGGGGTCCAGTGACAGCCAGCTGGTGCAATGAGCAGTGTGAAGAGAGAGAATTTTATCAGTCTCTCCACACATGGCTTTCTTGGGCATAACCATCTATGTGATTATATTCTCAAAGCAGGAGACTCATGTTTAATGGCTTGCATAAATCTAGCTTGATATGATATTTTTTTAAGTGCAAGCTTATTTTTTTTCAGCTTTGAGTTTATTGGTACATTTTAGGGATACAGTACAGTTACATTCATTGTTGGGATCTTGATATGATATTTGATTCTTGTGTTTGCTGTACTTTAATGGAAAACATAATTTCTTCATCGGTGGATGTTCAGAGGTGATCCTAACGCTGGCACAAATGCGGCTCTGCTGCTTATCCGAGCAGTACCAGTACCTAAAGAGCTATAGCTTAGCCAGAAGAGTAGAGTTTAGATATGACAGACTCCATGGTTCTTTGGGATACCAGAATGATGGCTGGTAAACACTCAAAATGTGATTAGCTACAGTACATATCTTAGTAATAAACTACCCTGTCTCTTCTCTAACTTCATCTCTCCTAACTGTCCTGATATCACATGCACACACACCATTTCATATGATCAATTGCTCCTTTCTGGAGCTCAGCATCGCTCTCTGCTTAAAGATGCTTAGAAACCTAAATGGAGGCATCTTTCTCCTTCCTGCACTCAAAACTATCCTTAATAAACTATATCTCACAAAAGACTACTCATCCTGTGCCATCCATCTCTATTTTGGAGAAGTATTTATGCAATGCATGCACATACACGGTGGCAAACAAATGTTCCCAGAGAGAAGGGCCTCTCCCTGTTGGTCTGCTGTTCTGGGTCCCTTCCATTGGTCGTGTGTACATGCTTGGATGAGTGCTTCTTTTAAATCTTGTGAGATTTACGGCAGAGTTACATTGAAGGCTGAGTTACTAAAAAGGATACGTGTGCGTTTGGTGTATTAATATGGTGAGAATAATGCAGCACATGTACATACACATGAGTGTGTGGGTGCGTAGGTGTCAGTGCGTGTTTTATACACAAGTGATTTTCGATACTGTAGGCCCTACCCACTCTTTCCTTTTGTGCCGAATTGGAGGTGGAGGCCCAGAGAGCGCCAGGCTGCTTGACAGGCTCTGTTTCTCTTAGTCTCTCTCTACCAGGGGGGTTAGACTCCTTCTCTGCCAGACCCTTGCTGAGGTCCTCCGGCTTTCCCTGCTGCCCCACCTTCCCGGAAAGAGCCCCTGCAGACAGCCTGCCCACCCGCGGAGCTGACCTGCCTGTGCAGATGCAGTGCACCTGTGCGCCAGTAAGAACGCTCTAGGCACTTTTTTCCTTAATTTTCTCAGTAGTGGCATCTTTCTCTTCTCCATGCACAACTTTTTTGGGATATTGTGACCCCAAATTACTGTTAATTGGCTCCATCACCAAATGTAGTCAAAGCTACTCCTTTTGACCACTTCACACACAATTTTACAACAAACGTGTGAACTGGATCTGATCCTGCATCTTCCTGCAAAAAGGTGTTCGGTAATAGAAGAGGAAACATTTGTTCACCAAAGGAAAAAGTTTGTGGTTAGTGGAAAACCATATTTTCAGTTGTATTATGCCTAGAGTTTTATTTTCCTCTCAGAGGACAGTAAACAGCTTTTCACGGTTTTTAGGGGGATTATAATCTGTCCCAACCACAAACAAAAGAAAGAGGCAACCTTACAGTATCCTCTCACATTCTCAAATGTTTATGCTCAAAAATAGTCTCTCCATGGTAACAGAAAAACCTCCTGTGGTTAAAGCATCCTGCACTCAAGAAATATCTATGTAGTAATTAAATATTAGCTGCATTAGAAACAAACATTAGCTGAGGAAACCTAACAAAATAGTCTACTCATATTTTTACTACCATTTTTAATATTTCTGGATTTGTTATTCTGTTCACAAAGCCTGAGAAACCAGAATCTTTACAAATAAGTTATAATGAGAAAAGATGAGAGCAGTTAAAAGTATGGAGTGTTTCCGCAATGCAGAATTTTCTAGTATTTAGCAAGTATTCTAGAAAGCCATCAGTACTAAATCTCTTCCATTATCTGTGCTTGGAGGGGCTTGGAATTTTCTGCAGGAACACAGCAGGCCTATGGTCTTCCAGAAGACCACCTGCATGGCATGTACCTCAGTGAATCTCGTCTTTCTCCAAAATTTTATCTGACAAAATGAATTCTAAAATAAGATTCAGTAGAGTCGTGTCATTTTATACCAGGTGTGATCACCCATGATTAAAGATTCTTTCATGTTGCATGTACATGTTAGGGGACTGAGAAGCCTGCTTAATTTTGTTTCACACAGTAGCATCTCTCTTCTTTGAAAGAAGAAATATCCTATGGGCTTACTCTGGGAAACAGACCCTTATATGAATTTTCTTTCTGATATCTTTCATCTGCACTCATAAAGTGCTATATTACAGAATATTCCAAACTGCCTTCTCAGATACGGGAGCTGAGGCAACAAAAAGTCTCTGTAAATGGGAGGGGTGGAGGGGATGAAGGGAGGGCAGGGGAATGGGGATAAAATAAGAACCAAGATAGATTATGTGAAGGTACAAATTTCCAATGATGAATGTCATTATATTATATACCTATAATGAACCAATAAAATCACAGAATGAACCAATAAAGTCACAGAATGTTTCGTCTCTCAGGTTGAAGATGCAGGAAACAAAGTCCCGGGACTGGAGCTTCAATTAGGATGCTCACTTTGTAATTTACAGTGAGACGTCGCTCTCACAGCCTGGAGTGTTCACAGTGCGTCGTTTATGCATTCTTCCCTTCTCGGCAGATGTATGTAGGAAGTTGCTATATTTTGTCACTGTGCCAAAATACCTGAGAAGAGCAATTAAAGGAGGGATACTTTATATTTCTGAACAGCTTGGAAGTTTCGTCTGTCGTTTCTGGGCCTGTGGTGAGACCAAGCCTTCTGGCAGAGAGGGTGTGGTAGGGGAGGTGTTCCCCTCCTTCAGCGGGATGCAGTCAGGGAGGTTCAGAGAGGAGGGGATGTGTCCCAGTGACCTACGTCCTCCAGCTGGACTCTGGCTCTTCATGGCCCATTCAGCTGTGAGAGCACCGATGGGTCAACCCACCGAGGTTAGAGCCTTACTGATCCTCTCACCCCAAAGCCCTGTCTCTGAACACTGCTTCATCCTGCATTGGATCAAAGCCCCCAGCGTGGACTGTGGGGGTTGTATCTGAAATGCTGCTGGGTGGGGTTGGAATTAGACCAGGGTGAGTGAATTTGATCACTGTTTCTCATTCCACAGCAGCATAAGGACTTGCATTGATGAGTTGGAAGTCTTCTGTCTTGGCAGGATGAAGCTCAGTGTTTTTCCCACAAAAACTGACAGCAGTAGGGTGACTGTGTCAATTTGAAAGACCAAAGACGTATGCCCACTCATCATTTCCTCTAAAAGCAAAGAAAATACTTAGAAGGTTACTTTAGTGAAGTCCGTGAGCAGAGAAGGCTATGCAGATCATTAAAAACGAAAATTATGAAATTCTTGAAATACAGAAAGGAAACATGAATAGATAGATAAAGAATAAAACTGTAGAAAAACACAAGATAAAGCATGATTGAAAGGCTACTTCTGAGAAAGTAGGGGTACTCTTGCTGGGTAGAACACGGGACTTAAGTCAGGATGAGTCCTTTGCTGGCGTGCATACTGTGTGCCCAGGACAGATGAATTCCCTTTCCTCTTCTACTTGACCAAGCACCAGTTTGGGTGTTATTTAGTCACAAGATGAATCAGAAAGCCAGATCAGGGCACAGAGAACAGAATTCTAAAACCAAGACAAGATAGCAGATCTATCTCAGCTACTAGATACTGGACTCAAAGAAAGATGGGGATCCAGTCATAAGACCATTCAAATTATACCCACACTTCTATCGCATGGCTTTCTCTTCCCCCACATGTAATCAGAAAAGCAGGCAAGAATTATCTAACTTAAATATGATCAAATAGGCAGATATGAAGGAAGTGAAAGCCATAAGACTCATCATATCAAACATAAGTACAAGTAATATTTAGCAAAATGCAGTAATAAAATAGGAAAAAAGGGAACAGAACAATACAATGGAAGAAAATCTAAAGCATAATTAATATTTGGTTGGGAAATTTACAGTAGAGTATTATGGTTATGAAACAGAATCTGGAACAATGGCCAATCTTTTGACTGATACTGAAACAATCCGTTAAAAGACTAATGCATGTTATGTGTTATGCCAGCTGTTATGTAGTTAATATCATTTTCTTTAGAATAATATAATTTTATTTAGAATACAGTGTCATGTCCATGAAGTATATATATATATTTTTTTTTTCCATGTCACATTGATAAATTTCAAGATAGGTTTAGGAAGTATTCTTAAGTGTTTCAAAATTGTCTTAGATGTAAGTCACATTCAAATATGATCACATTCAGTGTTTAACATGTTTAGCTAGGATAATTAGGAAAATTGATCATCAATCTGTTACCAGTACCCTGACCAAGGTACAAGGAGAATCCTGCCTTTGGAGAAAGGAAAAGAAGACCTTTTGCTGTGTTTCCTTAATAATTTCTTTAAGATCTGTTTTGACTTTCACCTTCCAGCAGTCACGTTTTTTCTGCTTCTATCATTGTTTCATGAACACCTTGAGATAGTCCGAAACAATGCAGAATGTAGAACAAAATCTGACCTTTATTGGGGTTCCGTGAATGTCATGCATTTGGTGGGTGATTGAATGGGTGGGTAGGTGGGTAGAGGAGTGAAAAGGAACAGAGGAGAGCAGGAGAAGGAGGTGGGAGAAGGTTGAAAGGTGATTCTGACACCAGAGCCCTGAGCCACCCGGCTCTGAAACGCAAAATACTGCCTGTCTCTCAGGTGGCGGAGCGCCCAGGTTGGAAACCTTACCCGCTACTCGGACCTTGAGAATTCTGGAAGTAACAGAAGTACTCGTACTCAGTGGTTAATTTGCCTGACATTGAGATTGTTAAAATGAATGTATAATATGGTATTTTTCAGATGTGTTCCTAGGGATAACACCTTTCCAAAGATTTCCTAGTGTGACTATCTCAGTACCCAACCAAATAATGGAATTTTGTGCTCAGTTTTTCCTGAACAAATTTAATAGTTTGATTTATTGAATGAAAATAGCTCTAAATTTTCAGTACCTTCTTGTTCGGTCTTTCAGCATAGGACTTAAATTACTTTGGCCAGTACTGACCTTGTGGGCTACCTGCAGAATTCAGCTTGCTGAAGGATGGGTGAGGTGGGAGTGAGAAGCCCACCAGTCCTCTGACGTTCTCATCCCTGACACAGGCATTGTCCCGAGGAGTGACTTTTAAGGTCTTCATAGAGGACCAAGAGTTTTTGTTTGCCTTGCAAACTATGACCAGTGATCTTTGCTCTGCGACAGAGTTCAGGCTCCTGAGGCAGTGTGAGCTTGGCCTGACTCGACCTTGTGACACAAGAGCTCTGAGGACCTGAGCAAGTCAACCTCAAGCGGCCTCATCTTTCTCACCTTCGTAATGGGAACAGCAGCAGCAGCAGCAGCAATAGTAAGAGAGCCCATATATTTAATATCAGTATTGGATGGGTGGCTCAGAGCAAATATGAAGTAAATATTATTCCTTTAGTGAACTTTATTTAGCAAAAACTCTGCTGAGTTCTGTTCTTCTTTGGTCATATTATTTGAGATATTGTGAGTGGATATTACTCACAATTCAATAACATGAAAAATCAAAACTAAGACAAATGAAGAAACAAGCAGTAGTGTCACTTCTTTTTCATTTTCTATTCCCATCCTTAAAGACAGATGCCCTCTATTTTTTCTGGGGAGCCACTAAGCTCATAGATGTTATTGATTGATAATTTCTTACACACATTACCCATCAGAGAGGACAGTCAGAGATATGGCTTACATCTGCTCAGCTTTATTGTTCTGTCTTCACAAACATTTGGCATGTCGGAGAGAGAAGCTTAGAGTTGACCAATCCATACGAGCCTGTGAAAAGGACCTTCGCACTATTTCAGGTATATTAGAGAATAATGGTCATTTTTTCTCCAAACGTTGCTTTTTATTTCTGCTAAGAGACAGAATCCTGAGTTGGATGGATTATAGTGCTGTCTCAAAATGGCATTTCCTTCCTGAAAGGAACTAACTATAGACAAATGTTCATGTTCCCATGTCTCCTGAACCAGCTGCAGTAGCCTTGTCATCAGTGGATGGAAGGAAGGTGAGAATTTAGGTGGAAAAAATTAGAACTCTAAAATGTCAACAGGATTTCTGTTCAAATATACTAACACGTTTCCTATTTGAATGCCTTTCTGCAAGATTGGGGCACATGATTTACATTACAGAGCTGTTGTAGTGTTTCATCTTGAACTCAGTGCTCTTAAGTTTGGGGTTGAAGAAAGAGTTATTGGGGATTGGTGAGTTATAAGTGAAATGAAGTGATCCTTTAGTAAGAATGTTCTAACAAAAGCTTTGTTATGAGATAAAAGAATATGTGGGAAAACACTGTGGCTTTGTAAAAAGATATTTTAGAATTTAAAATATTTTAACAGGTACATAAAAATACAAAATACTACACATTTATGAGGCAGCACGTGATGTTTCAGTATGGCTGTATGTTGTGTAAGATTCATGTCAGTATGAGCATATTTGTCTCTTCATTTTCCTTTCTTTATGATGGAAACGTTCAGAGTCCTTTTCTGGGCCAGATGAAGTAACGGCACCCTAGCATTATCTACAGTTGTCCTCCTGCTCAACAGTGCAGCAGAATTCTTACTCCTGTCTATTGTAGTTGCTTTCCAGACCAAGTGTGGCATAAACTACTTTTATATCAGCTGATCATGGGGTCAAGTAATTTGGATGCTTTGTTAGATATCTTCTTGGAATTTACTGAGGCCAGATATGAATGATAAACTCACACATTCCTTTCGCTGGATTCTAAAGACCTTATGGAGAATATTGATGAGCGGACTAAGGATCCAAAGAGTCAAGCATTTGCACACAGAATAGGCCCAGGCCCTGTGTTTTCCAGTGGGGTGTTCCTCCTTGACTTTCCCGCCAGAGTGGAGAGAATTTTAAAACATTCAAGGAAAACCTCTTTACTAAGACTATATTCAAACCTGCTAAAACTTGTTATGTTAGGTCGGTTGCCTGAATGTTCAAGGACAATTTATGTTACTGAGTGGCTCTTTGTTTTTCTTTTTTTACATATGCATAAAATTGGAACAAGAGTTAACCAAGAGCCAGTTGAGACCAGTTTCAGAACAAAAGAAATAAGAATGTAGATGCAGACACAAAACAATTAAGCATCTTTACCAGAAATAACTGGACTTTTGGTATTTCAGAATTCACTTGAAAAAACAACTGATATAGTGGGTATAAGTAATTAATGGTTTTTACCTTAAAGTTAGAAGCTTTGACCTAGCTTGAGATTACATTTTAAACTGCACTCTCTGTATGTCTGTACATCTGTGACTTAAAGATTGGAATATGAAAAAATTCCATTCATTTCTGCCTACCCAATGATCCGTGTGGCTCTCTACATGTGTTCTGTGTATCAATTTTGGAAAGAAAGCTTTGCTTCAATCCCTGTATCTGTCTCATTGTCTTAATTATATATAATCTTACGTTGGATATTGTCTGCCTAAGATTCAAGTCATTATTAAAGTAGTCACCAGGGTTTATTTTGTTGCAGCATTACGTATGACGCCAAAATATCTTTTTTTTTAGAGTCATGTTTTTTTCTTTTTATTGAGTTTATTGGTACGATCTAGGTATACAATATAGTTACATTCATTATTGGAATCCTGTACCTTAATATGATAGGTCTTGATTCTCATTTTTCCCCTTGTCCCTGCCCTCCCTTCACCCCTCCTCCCCTCCCCATTTACAAACATTTTATTTCCATTTTTTCAATTTCTCATATTTTTTTCCTCTCCCTTATTACCTTTTCCCCACCCTTACCACTTTCCCTACACCTTTAGCCCTTTACTTCCTATTTCACGTTATTATCTCATTAGGATCTTGTGTACTGTTATAGTTTTCACACCAGAGAAACTATTCGGTATTTCAGTTAAAGAAATCTCTGTATAAACCTTAAAAATAGGGAATCCTAACATAAAACTAAAAAAGGAAAGTAAAAGAGAAAAGGCAATTATGTAAGATTAAAATAATCCTTAATTCTGAAGATGAAAATGGTCCCTGAACATATTTAAATTGCTTCTTGCTCTTGTAGTATTATCTTGTTTTTTTTTTCATTATTTAAGGAATACTTCATTAGTTTCTGTAATCAAACCTACGTAGATATGACCTTACGTATTTAATACAGTGCGTTACCCCTGTACAAATGGAAAAAAAATTAACATTTCTAGACCAATATGGCTGTCAATTTCTGTACAATGCCAACCCAATACAGTAAATTGGGAAAACTTTTTCCAAAGTTGATAGGACAGTTAAAGTTTCCAAAAATTCAAATTATATATATATATTTATATTTATATAAAAAGACCAATGATAGCAGTATGTTATGCATCAATAGTAGCAACAGCTTTTTCAGGTTCTGCAGTCATCTGAACAAAATTGTAGACATTCAGCACATTCCATTAAAAAAACAAAAACAAAAAAACAAAAGAATAATACCCAGAAAAACAGCAAAGTTCTGTTGCTGTTGTGGTACCTGGCACCATTTTATTTATTAGCATCTTAATCATCATCTGGAAAGAGAACATTCTAGAGTAATATCATTAAATGTAGCTCTGATAAAGCACGGTCCCTACTATGTATCATAAAGCAGGTATAAGATATTTTACATTCAGAGAGGTATGATACAGTACTGTCCTACATCAGTAATACTAGAATCAGTTTTGGTTTGAAATTTACTTTGTCTGCAAATAAGATTGCTACCCCTGTTTTTTTCTGGGCTCCTGTCACATGGAGAATTGTTTTCCATCCTTTCACTTTCAGTCTATGGGCTTCTTTTTCCACTAGGTGTGTTTCTTGTATACAACATATTTTTGGATTTTGCTTCTTACTCCATTTTGCCAGTCTATTTCTCTTGATTGGTGAGTTGAGGCCATTGACTTTGATGGTTATAACTGATATGTAATGACTTATTGTCCTGTTATTGGCCTTTTGTTGACTCTTTTTACTTTTTCACCTTCTCCTTTTAGTTTCTTGCCTTGCCTATTTGATTTGCTCTGTTGGGCCTCATGGTGTTGTTACCTTCATTGTCTTTTTCTAGTATCTTGTTTAGAATTGCTTGTAGTGCTGGTTTGGTATTCATGTAGTTTCTCAGGTGTTCTTTGTCGTGGAAGTATCTTATTTCCCCATCCATTTTGAAAGAGAGTTTTGCAGGATACATGGGTCTAGGTTGGAGGTTGTTCTCTTTTAGTACTTGAAATATCTCACTCCAGGCTCTCCTTGCCCTAAGGGTTTGCATTGAAAAGTCTGCTGTGATTCTGATGGACTTTCCTTTGCATGTGATTTGTTTCTTTTCTCTTACTGCTTGTAGTATTTTGTTCTTCTGTTGGGTTTCTGGGATCTTGATTATTATATGTCTAGGTGTAGATTTTTTTTTTTTTATTGTGGCTAGTTGGAGTCCTATATGCCTCACTTAATCTGTGTGTCAAATTCTTCCCCTCTGTTTGGGAAGTTTTCTGTCATTCTCTGAACAGCTTTTTTAAAGTCATTTGTACTTTCCCCTACTACTTCATGGATTCCTATCAGTCTTATGTTTTTCTTCTTTGATTCATCTAGGAGTTGTTGGATTGATTTCTTATGATCCCCTACTGTTTTTAAGAGACCTCTCTTTTCATGGTCAGTGACTGCAATCTTATCTCCTATATCTGAGAGTCTTATCTTCGCATTCTTTTATTCTGTTGCATACACTTTCAATGGTGTGTTTAATCTCCTGGATATCTGTTTGAATCTGTTTTATGAATTCCATTTCTTTCCTATGTTGGGCGTTTATTGTTTCCTTTTCTTTCTTATGCTGGGCCTTCATGGCTCCTATTGTGGTCCTCAGCTCATCTATTTTTTTGTCAGTTTCTGCTCTAGAGTCTCCAGTCACGACTTTCATTTTGCTCACCATCTCTATGGTTATGTGGGAAATTATTTCTGTTTTGAATTTTCCTAGAGCCTGATTGATCTGTTTTGTTATTTCCTGCGCATTGAGTTCAGGGTGTCCTGGTGGTTCACTATCGGCCTTTTCATCCTCATTTGCCCTGCTGTTTACCATTGGTGAACTGGAAATCTGTCTTTGTGCCTTGCTTAAGTGTTTTCTCATTTTTATTTTTGTTGTTGGGCTGTCCTTGGTTTAATCTCTGGGTTATCACCCAAATCTTCCTGATATAGTTGCACCCTACCTTCTGGGTCTCTAACAACCCACAGACATTCTCATCTTCATAACATCAGAGAAGACAGCTCATCAAATCACCCACAATCCTTTATCGAAATTGATACAATCAGCAACACATTATGCTCAAGCACAACTTGGAACTGACCACCTGTGGTAGTCACTAGTCTATCGCCCTTAAACCATTTGAATTAAATCGAAATCAAGAAGCAGTCCAGAACATGTCTGCAGTGAACAAACTTTTCATTATAGTATATTAACCATTTAATGGCTCAGACAGAGCGAGGACGCAAGACCCCTGATCTCAGTTAGCTGATGGCTGAACCCCATGACGCAGACTGACCTTGGGCTGCAAGGCCCAGATTGAGTTCCTCAACCTTCTGAATGGTTGAACTCTACACCGTTCTACTATAGGTTTCCCACGCCCTTTCTTTAAAGATGTTCAAAGTTGGGAACTCAGAAAAATACCCTTTATGACCACCTCTGCCTCTGCAGAGTGGGTCCAAAGACTGGCACAATCAGGAGGTCTGAGAGTGAGGGGAGTTATGTGGGTTCAGGGGCAGCCACGTGGCTACCTTCCTGGCGCTGGAGCAATGGCGGCTCGGGGCGGGAGAAGGCGTGGCTCTCCTTCCAGTGGTGGATCAGGGCTCAGGCTACCTTGATGCCAAAATATAAGTCACATTTATTTTGATGTTAGGCAGATAAAGTATATGTTTAGAATTAAATATTTAAAATACAAATTAAGGGGCCGGGGATTTAGCTCAGTGGTTCGGTGGCCTGCCTCGCAAGCACAGGGACCTGAGTTTGATCCCCAGTACCACAAAACAAAACAAAAACAAACAAAATACAAATTAAAAAGACTGCTAATGTATTTTGTTCTGAAAGCTTATTAACTGAAGACTCTGGTTTTTTAAACCATTTTGAATATATATCGTCAGCAAAATCATGCTCATAGGGTGAAGGATTTAGCTCAGTGGTTCGGTGGCCTGCCTTGCAAGAGCAAGGACCCTAGTTCAATCCCCGGTACCGGGAAAAAAAAAAAAATCATGCTCATAGAGCACCTCATTAAATAAAATAAATTAACAAAAATTAAGTCCAGATGAATGCTGGTAAGTTATAAAAGCACAAACAAAATTGAATTTGTGTCAAAAAATATTTGCCTGTCTAGATACTAAGTAATAGCTAGTTTCTGCATACCCCCTTAAAATATTAGAGGATTTCATCATTTTTGCTTAACCTTTAGGCTTTTAAGAAAACCATATAATATTAAACTTTAAATCTTATTAAATCTTAACTTTTTCCTAAGTTGCCATCTTTTCTAAGAAATCAGTGCTTTTTAAGATCTGTTTGCCATTTATTTCCTTTTCCTTCCTTATTCTCATGAAGTTGTTTTGTTTTGTTTTGGCAGTGCTGGGGATCAGTGGAGGGGTGCGGTACCACTGAATTACATCCTCACCCTTTTGATTTACCTACTTTGAGTCAGGATCTCACTGTAATGCCCAGGCTGCTTCGCAGTAGTCTCCCAGTAGCTAGGACTACAGGTGTGTGCCTCGTGCCCAGCCAAGGTATACTCTTCAGGCTACATGCATAACGTGCTTAAATTTCATAAAGAAGCATCGTTTATGAAACTTTAAAAATACTTTCATTTTCACATTACATTTTTCTGTTAGACAATTACTGGTATTAATGTAAATAAGCCCTTTGTAGTAGAGTTCTTTTAGTGGACATCAGCTAGTTTCTGTGCAACTGATCTTGACCATTTTCACTTGTGCAGCTGTTTTTAACTTACTTATGTGCTCCTCTGATTCTTCACTTACTGTTTGTTTCTCATTAAAGGATAGAAGCTCCAGGAAGGCAGGGGTTTTCTTGTAAGCTGTATTCCTCAGAGCAGCACATTCAGCATGTTCATTTTTCCTCTCCTTGAAGAGCTGGTGTCCTATTCCTGAGACAGACTGGACACTCAGGGTTGAAGGAGGAAAGCTTGGTTCAGTCACGGTTTGTGGAGGCTTCAGTCCGTGGCCGTGCACCTTCATTCTGTCTGCTCACTCTGTGCCCAGGCTGCCAGCCTGTGACCGGGGCCACCCACAGGCAGGGTGGACTCCCCCAGTCACCCCCCTTACACTGCACCCACGTGGCCAAGCCAGTCATCACCCCAGTCCGCATCCACGCAAGATCCAGCCACCTTTGAAAGCTCCACTTATGAGCACACGAGGCCTTGGGGGACATCTGGACACAGCCTGGTTTTCTGTCACAACACCTAACATTTCCTTAGTAAGAGAGTATTTATTCAAGAGTTGTTAAGAGGACCATAAATACAACATTTACAGATGGAGTAGAAAATGCTCGCCTCATGATAATCATTGCAGTACCCTCAGCTACGCCCTTTAAACCTCTTTGTGCAGTTTTGTATTTGTCTGAAGTCTGTTCAACTTTAAAGAACTTAATTATATTTTTGATAGAAACTGTAACGACTGAGAAGCCAGTGACTTCCTCTTGGCTTCCTCAACTCTCTCCTCACCCACTTGATGATCATTTTAGAAATTTCAGGTGAGGCTGCCAGTGTTATTTAAAGCAGAGAGGCTCCAGGTGCCTATTTCATTAGTGTGACCGCTAGTGATTCTTTGGCGATTTTCAGACTTAGATCTTATATATTTAAAATGTACATATTCTCTCCAGCCTCCTGTGCTGAATGACGCTGCACAGTGAGCTAGCTGTTCAGCATGCTGCTGGAAAGGCCCTGTCTGGGAACAGCTCCACCCAGCCTCAGCTGCTGTTTAAACTCTGAACTCTAGAGAGTGCCAGGCTATAGGGAATCTGTGTTCTCAGGACATAAGGGTGCTGCAGCTCAGAGGAAGAAGGAATGAGAACCACAGCCAGACAGTCAGAAGAACACAGTTCAACACTACCTGAAGGAGCTTAGAAACCGTTTTCTCCAGCTGACCTTCAAAATAAGGATGTAGCCTGGTGACAGGGGTTGCCGCCTTTTCTGAACTTCAGTGAAGACACAGTTAAGGTATGTTTAAACTTTTGACTTATAGAAACTTTGGGATAAGAAGTGTCTTGTTTTAAGTCACCAAGCTTGCGGTAATTTGTTACATAGCAACGAACTAAACTCACGCAGCTCAGTGGATTCCTTTGTATCTCGCTTGCTTGTGAAAGGGGCCCCCATCAATAGCACACTGCAGAGGGCTCCCCTCTTCATGGCGACGGAGGCCACTTCAGTGTATGTGCACCCCTCTCCTGGCGGCTAAGTCAGCACTGGACTTGAATCCTCTTTGGGAGGACCTGGCTAGAAACACGCTGAGTCATGCAGTGGAGAGGAGAGACCAACCCCACAGCAGCTACAGAGTGGTGGTGGGAATGCACCAGCCAAATTCAAGAAGTTGCACCTGGCACCCGAGCTCGAGGTGAGGTGACCGAGGTGAGGTAAGCCAGCAATGGAAGTCTGAACAAAGAAGAGCTCACCGACTCAGGTGTCTGTGAGTGAGGGTTGGGGTTTAACTCCATAGCAGGGCCCCGGGGAACAGGAAGAACTCAGTGCTAGCACAGCAGTTAGAGGCCTGGAGAAATGCTAAAAGGCCTGCGCTCCTGGCTGGCAGTGTAGGGAGTAACAGCAAAGACCAGAGACACAGGCAGGCTGGAGAGGGAACATTATACAAGACCAGAAGATGAAGCAGGGGATTAGGTTGCACAGAAAACCCAAGAGCTCCTACCACCTATGAAGACCTCCAAGCAGAGCAAGGGTGGGGACAGCAGCACTGAGCTGTACTTGCAGCCTCCTCTGCAGGCCAGGGCTGATGGCAGGAGAATAACTTCAGGACTGGGTTCAGTAACAGCGAAGGGGTCGGTGGGGCCCAGTGGAGCATGTGACTGACTAACACCAGCAGATCACAGTGGGGTTAATGGCTGTCAAGCTCGGAGGGGAAGCCTTAGAGGTGTAGCTTGCAAAGGACTGTGGTGATGGATTGGGCAGAACGATGGACAGCCAGTGACGGAGCGGCTTCCTACTCGCGATAGGGCACAAAGTGGGCCATGAGTGTGAAGCCCTAAGATAATCCTGACTCCTTGTTTGGTTCCTGGATCCGAGCAAGCTGTATGATACGAATCTCACTGACAAAGGAGATGTGGGTTCCAAGGAAGAATGCCTCAGCAGTGCAGCAAGTGTAGTTACGAAGTTTCTCCCAGGCAGCAGTAGCTCCTGTGGGGATGGTGGTGTAAGTGGGGACAGTAATGCACTGTGGAGCTTACAAATGGCAACACCGGCCCCCGCCTGTGCCCTCCGAGACATGTGCCTGCCCTGGCACAGGACCTTGGTGGAGCCTGGCGGCTGTCCACGGAGTAATGATAACCCTGCCCTTGGATGTTGCCAATATGAAGTAGCTTCTCTCGACCCACCGAGTCACAGAGTGCAGCGGGCCAGTGGCATTTCTTTCACTGTAAGATGGAAATGAAATATCCTGAATTAAGCCTGAAGCAAAAGAGGCCACGAGTGTGACACACAAGCAGCGCAGATGACCACGGCCCAAGCACAGCTGCGGCAGTGACCCTCCTTGCATGAATAACCTGACGGGAAGATCTCCAGGCACAGCTGAAGCAGGAGTTCAGCCCGAGACTGGGTTACCCATGGGCCAACTCGATGCGTGGAAGTGAGCTGATGCCTGCTGGTGGCTGCATTCAGACAGTGGAGCAGGGAATCTTCCTAAGGGACAGAGCCCCAGGTAAGGCACTGGGTTTTCTACTCCACCAGAAAGGAGCGTTGGCCCTGCTGGAGGCATACACAGAGCCTGGGCAGTGAGTAGGCAAAGGCCGAGCCCCAGAGCTGTCCCAGCGACAGGGAGGTCTTCAGTCGAAGTTTGGGGAAAGATGTAAGAGAGGACACAAGTTTAGGATGTTTGCATCACACGTCACTGCCATGCTACTACAGAGGTACTGAGTAATGGAGCAGACAGAAGGACTTGGCCAAAGACTTTGGCTGGCTTTTGTCATTGGCCACTCCAGAACTGACACAGAGGGTATTCGAGCAGCCAGAGTTGCAGAGATGAAGCTACACGTTGGCCCTGTGGGATGTACTGTCACTTTCCCAAAGATGACCCAGCTGCTTCCACTTCTGAGTGTTCAGCCTTCCAGCAGGGACATCAAGTGGCTGTTTGCCGAGCATCGACTCACACTAGTGTTCCACTCTAGGAGCGCAGGAAGTTCACCACATAGGCACTTTTCACGACTTGTGACTTTCTTTTCTGCAGAGATTTAGTCAGCACCACACGGTGGCTTGGTAAAAGTCAGATACACAAGTTACGGGATCTCTCATAGCATCCACCAAGGGCGACTGCTTCAGAACTGTGAGATACAAAAGCAGTGTTCCTGGAGTCACATCCACACCACACACTGAGAGGTAGGTGGTGTCCTGGAATGAACTTCTGAGGAGCTAGAGTTTGCCCCGATGGCAACATGTTGGCTTGCCACACTTCAGGGCATGACGTGTACATGGTGGGAGAGGGCTGCACAGGAAGCAGATGGCTCAAGAACCTGGAGCAGAGAGAGAGGAGCAGCAGCACTGACCATCCAGCTTTCTCCTGCTCAGCCACCTGGGGACTTGGTGCTTTGCACGAGGTCCTAAGTTTATAACGGGGCAAACTCTCCTCAAGGGCACAGCAGAAGTCCAGGTACGCTGCAAGCTACACTGCACGTGTGTGTTTGAGACTCTGTATCCAGAAACCAGCAGGCGGGAAAGGCAGCAGCATTTTAGCAGGAGTAACGGTCCTTGACCTCCAGGATGGCGTAAGGCCTTTATCCGGAGAGGACGGAGAGGAATGTGTGTGGGATTCTGTCCCACCTTAACGCCTGTGGGAGCCTCGTTCAGGTCGGTGGGCAGGGGGAATGGGTATCTGTCCCAGTGAGGTGTGAAGACTGCGACTCAGGGCGGTCCGGAACGGGTATCTGTCACCAGCAGGGGACCAGCAGGACGTCTGCAAGGCCTCGGAAGGGCTCCCTTCCCTGTCTCCTCTGCACGTGCCAGGCTTCCACAGGAAGCGTGGGCTCTTCCTGCCCCATCTCCCACTCTTCGTCCCTTTCAGCACTCCTTTCAGTGAGTCCTCTACGCTTCTAGTTCTGTTTTGGATTTGAATGCATCAAGTGGTGCCTGTGGAGAGTCTCATCATTGTGGTCAGAACAAGGCCTTCTGTGCAGTACAGAGATTGCTTGTGTCTTAGCCGCTATGGAGCTGTGTGTGTTTTGTATGCAGTGGGTCTGACTGTGTAAAAAAGGGAAGTCATTGCCCCTCATTAAATAATGGTACCTACTGTTTGTGTTGATACATACGCTATTTAAGTGTAGAGGAGTCAGGTAAAAAGGTAAGGCATTATATTTCATAATGTATCCTTTTGGCTTCAGGGGAAAAAGACAGTATTTAATGTAGATAAAATAATCTTCAAAAAAATACATGTAAGCATTTCTGCAGGTACAGAGGCTAGGCTGCTTGGTCTTCTCTTGAAGTTGACAGCTGCAGTGGTCTGTGACAATGAACTGAAAGGAACTGTCAGAATCAGAGTATTTTGGCCAAGTTTATAGTGGTGTGTGATGCTGAAAACACAGGGGAGCATTGATGATGCTGACTTCACCCCTTCAGCATCGGTCTAACAAGGATGAAATACTTAAGTCACCACTAAGGGGGTTTGGATTTTCACATTGTTTTGGGATTACTATCTGGTATTTGTTTGAGAAAGAAGGTGCAGGGAGAGTTGTTTCTACTCAGTAGAGTGTTTCAGGCGGAGATGGTTTCTTTAAGAAAATCGGCTGTGTGTTAGGTTGGCTTCTCCTGTGAGGCCCCTCTGGTCAAGGACTCGCTTCTCCGTGGGGCCCTTCCCAAGCTGCAAACACGGAGGTTCTCTGCCACGTGGCCTTTCATTTGTGCTTGAAGCCATAGCTCTAGTCTTCATTTCTCTCTCTTCAGCTTCTTTTGGCCTTTACCTGTCTGCTGGAACATCCATCAGAAAGAACCTGACATTAGCTGGAAATCACACTGGGTGTGATGAAGGCTTTGCCCATGGTTCTTCTGAGGGGGCTTCTGAATCCTGGATTTCCCCAGGGATCAGAGTATACTTTTTAGGGTCGTCTCAGCAGCCACAGTAGAGTTTATGCTCATGAGGTGGCTGGTGGAGAATCTCTAGGTTGTTTGTGTTAATGAGATCAGCATGGGGGTTATCATGCTGGAAACGCTACACGTGTGATTAGAGGGCTGGAGTTGTGAGCCGCATGGTAGCAGCCTGAGACAGGGTCACGATCATGAGTTCGCCTTTGTGACCAAGGCTTTAATTGGTCACGCCTTTATATGAAATCCGTTTGAGTTCTTTAGTGATCTTCAGTAGGCTTCTTGATTGGCGATTTGCATACACTGGTAAGCCAGTAGGCCGACATAAGACATAGGAGCTTTGTGTCTGGGATCCTTTGCTTTTTGCCCTGTGCATTTCTTTATTTGACTGGTTCTGATTTTATATTTTAAAAAAAAAACCCATAAGGTAGGCATAATGTTTGCCTGAATGCTGTTAGCTGTTATAGTGAATTCTCCACTCTTAGAGGGTGGAGGGAACATCTACATTCACAGCCCTGAGACCAACTCGGACATTTGCTGAAGTTTGACCTGAGTTATCTTCAGGACTGCATTGCACATTTTTACCTGGAGCGTGACCATTTCCTGTAGCAACCATCTCAACTGCTGCACTTTCTGTTCTCTTCCACGCCGTCAGCCATTCGACTAGAACCTCTCCCGGGCCTCACCTTCAGCCCAAGTTCACTGTTACCTGTGTAACCCTTTTTGCCGGACTATTTCAATGCTATGTAAACTGGTTTGTCTTCACATTGATCTAGTCTATATTTCTCAAATTCATGTCTCTTACCCTTCCTTTGAGCTCAGGTCTTTTCCAGAAATGTTTATGAGTCTACCATACATCATTCAACTTGAAAGTATTTATTTGTTAAATAAATGCCTTCCTGGTGTCCAAGCTCCAAGGAAGCCCACGGTTGTCCACACATCTCTTCCACCCCATCTCTTACTCACATATGCAGATATCTTTCTGCAAACCAATCACTCATTTTTCTTTTACTGCCAGACAGTAGTGATCCATATCCATCTCCACTGAAAACTGCATGTCTAAAAGTCTCTGCTTCCCCTCTACTTGGTTAAGTCCTATCTCCTCTATGAGTACTTCGCCCTCCTGCTTCTCCGGGACCGGTCTCAGCTCTGAATACCTGCACAGATTTTAGGCTGATTGTGTGTGCCGCAGAGAGTTCTCATTGGCTCCAAGTCTGAATAATCTGGAATTTTTACTTTTTTTATTATTCTGTATCCTTTCAAAACTATACCATGAACTTTTGAAAACAAGCAAATATAATCTATAATTTTTTTGCGTGTGATCTCAAGAACTAATAACATGCAAAAACTTGCAACAACTTTATGGGTTTTCTTCATCTAATCAGCATGAACAGTTAGTTGTCTGATATAAAAAAGAATGAAGGTGGTAAAATAGTGTAGTTACTAATTTGGAAAGGGTTCTAATCAACCCAATGCTTTAAATAGCCTTGAAATTTTAGGGACAGCATCATCTGTGTGATTCTAGACACCCTTGTAAAGAAGCACATTAGTTTGCTGTTCTTCGATACAGCATTGTCATTTTTCTAATTAATTGTTGTAATACTAACTTCTCTCACTTCAATCTCTAAAGACCACAAGGCTCACATCTCTCACTATGAAAACAAACTAAAAGACACATGAGAACACAGTTGGGTGACCCTCACTTTTATCTGGAAAGGAACCACGCAGGCCTGCCTTCAGCGTATCTTCTCACACTGCTCGTATGTGCCTGTGTACATAATGGCATTCCTGTAATTTTGCCATTTTTGTGGCAAAGCAAAGACAGACAGGACTCAGTCTCGCCAAAGGAGGAGGAAGTACCATCAGCACTTGTTTAATGAAAGAGCTTTTGTGTGAGATGACACAAGCTTCTACCAAAGATCAAATCCCTATAATCGCTTACAGGGACTGAGCCTCTTGGGGTACATGGGCTCTGGGATTTTTGCATCTGCATTTGTTTTACAGAGGTTTATATGTTCTTGACTTGACAGATGAATAGTAATACTGGAAAACTAGAATGTTATAAAACTGAATTTTAAAGTAGAGTACATATAATCTGGAAATAAAGACAAATGTGTTTGAAAATAAAGATGAAGTGAATAGTGAAAATTTACTTCCCTGAAATGCTTTATCTGATAAATTTCAAATTTCCTTGTAAGAGGAAATTATTTTTACTGTCAGTGGAAATACATTTTTGTACACCTTGCTCTGTTAAATATGATCTTAAGAGTTGTTCTGTATTCCTGCATTTGAGTTGGTGGTTTACCTCAAATTCTAATTCCAATCATTTACAGGCTTATGGGTCAATACACATTTTAAAATGCTCAGGAGAAAAATTTTGAATTAATTCCCATCTACTACAAGGATTAGCAAAACTATGTAGTGATGTCTATAAAAATGATACGGTGATTGGGAGGTTCAGTGAGTTTTACTTTCTTAATCTTGCCTCTTCAGTTAGTTGTTGTACATCGACTTGGTAAGAAACCAGACTAGTAGAGATATAAACATATACTTATTTTAAACAGTTTTTATTTAAACATTTTACAGATGTATACAGGGCCTGGGAAGCAAGGACCACAGGTGATCAAAGTTGACTGTTGTTTGGAACCAATGGAACTTTTCGAAGGTAGAGCAAAAACACAGGAGAATGATGCTCTTTTGGTGAAGACCTGGCTCCAACCACTGGAGGTCCCCGTGTCTTCCAAGATAAGCAGAATTTCCTGGAGGTAAGTACCTGAAACCAGACCACACAGACCTGGGTTGAAAAAGGAGGCTTGGGAAATTCTAACAGGCAGCAAACTATTAGGCTACTACAACAGAGCGGTGTGCTCGAGTCTGAGAGCACAGCTGAAAGGAAGAGCACGGGCCAGGGCCCCAAGGAGGCCAGGCTTCTGTCTGTGAAGACCAGAATTTCCAGGCGTTGGGCCGGAAGAGAGAGGGACCAAGAAGTGGTGCGAGTGCTGTGAGGAGGAAGGTGCCAGCTTGTCTCCAGGAGGGAGAGGCTTCCACATGGGCATCTGGCCGGGCCAAGGGCGAGGCCTCAGCAGTGATGGAGCTGTACTAGGGATCTGCATACCGTGCCAGTCCTTGTGTCTCCTTTGAGTCGGCAGCTTTTGCATTCCTCAGTGAGAAGCAGAAGTGCTTTGCAAACATTCTTTTAATTTTCAACTGGGAATTCCAAACTTACAGCCCTCTAATGTGATAAAATTTAAATTCTTTAGAATTGGTCAGATGTTTGATCTAAGTTTTAGAAGGTGGAAGAAAAACAGAGAAGAAGGGAAGATAGCATTTTACCTGGAAGACATACAGTAGTATGTTTGTTACTCAATAATAATAATTAATTCACTCAATAATTTTATGAACATTTTCTACATGTAAAACTATTAGGTATTAAAGCTATTAAGACAAGTAGGACATGTTTCTTCCCTGAAGAAACTTAACACCTTATGGGGACTCAAATAAGCAAAACACAAAACAATACAGCATTTTGTATTCTTCGGTGAGTTGACAGAGGTATGAGGTGGGAAGGGTCAGAAAATATTTTCAAAGAAGTAATAGCTAACTCTAAATATCAGACACATGCGTTGTTAAATTTATTTGTATAAAGGGCTGTGTGCCAAGTAATTATATCCGGGGTATTCAAAGGTAAGTTCATACTGGGATTTGAATGCCACCCCAGGGAGTTCTGACTTGGTAGATGTAGATTATTTAAGTGTTTAAGGTAGGTGCAGGGATATGGCAGAAATTTATCCTATGACTTCTTTCAGTAGGGAAATCAGAAGATGACAGCCTAGAGGCAGAAAGCTAAGTTGGTTATACATTTTGTTCCATAACTCAGTGCATAATAAGGAGAACTCAGTCTAGAAGGGTGTTGATGAGGAAGCACAGATTGTATGAGACTGGATTCTGAGTTTGTTTCAGATGGTTTTTCCTTACCTAGATCTTTTGCTGAGTCATTTATAGCTTTTACTCTTCTCTAGTTTCCATCAAGAGTACCTGCCTAACAGATATCTCATTCTAAGTCTTTCTGTGAAACTCACTTAGGGTGTAAAACAGTTTTGGAAAATGGCACGGAAACAAATGTGAAGACACGAAGGTAAAAGATGATTCCTATATGCGAGTATTACTGTTCACCTACATGCCCATATATGAAGGTATGACCAAGATATACAGCAGATGTAGAGAAACTATCACAGTAAAAGCCACATGGCCTTACTCTCCCTCACAACACTCCCTTCCATGTGAACACACTGAGCTCATCACTTGTCACTCTCGGAAGCAGTTCTGGAAGTCTTCTTTCGTGTCTTCATCATGTGGTATCAAATATGCCGTGAATGCTGCTGCTGCTGCCATTTGATGGAGAAGCAGGCTGACAGAAACTGCACTATGTCCTAGTGTGCCTTGGTCACCGGATCTGACACCGTGCGACTTCTGGTTCTTCCACAAGTCGAAATGATCATGAAAGGCAAACGTTTTGAACTGATTTAGGACATCGAGGCAGCCAGGACAGTGTAACACATTCACAAAAGAGGACCGCAGGCCCACTCCAGAAAGTGACAAGAACGAAGGGGTGAGTGTGCTCAAGTGGGAATGGGAGGAGAAGCAGACCGGGTGGAGTGATGGCGGCTGGACATTTAAAATTCACTGTGTATGTTGATTGTACAGCAAACGCTCTGCTCTGACAGGTGGCAGAACCCATGCAGAGGCTTGTGAGGTGACAGGGGCCAGCAGGGAGCTCTGAGCAGGACCCGTGTACATTTCCAATCTTACTGTGTTAGAACTTTGGCCATAACTTGATGTGAACATATGGGGTCCGTTAGTGACTATGTACAGAACGTTGATGGCTCTGTATCTTTAATAATTTTAAAAAATTTAAACATCCATCTAAGTTTTTCATCATGCCCTATATGATTCCTTTGTTTACCAATGCTGCTGTTGTCATTTAACAGTGTGATGAAAATGTTCTAAATGAAGACAGGAAAGGCTCTGTGAAAGGCGTGCTTTTGAAGGCCAATAGAAACCTGTGTGTTAAAATAGATTTAATACATCAAAGTATTATTTTGACACCAAACAATCTTTAGAAAGTGGCATGAGAATTAAGCTGAGTCAAAATATCTTATCATGATAAATGGCACAGAGAAAAAGAGGGAGAAAACATTTATATTTCAGACATCGTGCTGGGACTTTTTAGAACAAAAATATTTTTTGATTTAGAATGTGTATGTATCATGTTTTCATTTTCATTAAGTTTAATAGAATGACATCAGTTCATCCTATTTGGGTTATAATATAAACAATTTGGGAAATAATTTGGGATTCAAAAAGTACAAGCTCAGATAAAATTTAAAATTTTTAGGCAATCTCAAATGGCATATTCTTAAATATACTTATTTTATACTTTTATTTAAATGTAATTCTGTTAATGGCCTTCCTTTAGTTTAAATCCTTATGAAAATAGTTAATTTTGATCTCCCTGGTGGTAAAAGCTACATTCTGAAAAGGTTAGTGGTGCATTTTTCTCAAGGATGGAGCACCCAAAGTTCATTAATGCCATAGAAAATCAACAAAGCAGATGTCCTACAGATTTCAGGGTACGAAACAGGGCAGTGGCGATCATGCAAACAGGTGAAAAACCAATATTCTCCTTCCTTAAACAGTCTAATTTATTTCTCAATTATCTGCTCTTGAAGTATTTGTGACTGAGAAAAAATGAGTAAAAGCTACTTATAAAAAATAAATTACCATTGATATCTAATACAGCAACTTAGGATTTAAGGAGATAGAACTCCATAAAAGCTTAATGTATTCAGAATTTGAGAAAGTGTGACCTATCTACCAAAGCAGAAAAGGCACTGCAGTTTTCTCAGTCTTTCTTTTCCTATTTCTAAAAGCAGATAAGTCATTTTTAGCAACAAAAGAAGAGAAGTTTTCCAGACTTACTGAGGCAAAAACAGGAAGAGAAATTGAGGTGTGTGTTCACAGGAATTCTAAGATACACTCCCAAGATATAAAATGGATAAATTTGAAAAGATTTTATAGGACAATGAAAATATGAGAAACATTTAATGAATTTATATAAAAACAGTAGTAGGGCCAGGGATTTAGCTCAGTGGTTCTGCTGCCTGCCTTGCAATCGAAAGGACCCAAGTTTGGGTCCTTGATCCCTGATACCAAAAAAAACCAAAAAAACCAAAAAACATTAGTAGTTGTAGACCTTTTCATGATTTTTACCTGCTGTTGAACATTTTATATAATCTCTAGTTTATCTTAGTTCCTTTGAAAAGAAAGTTTGTGTTACCATCTGTTTTTTTCTAAGAACCTCTGGTTTATGTCTTGGTGAGCAACTACTTTGAAGACAGTGATTTGCAGTGTAATGACTATTGTTATTCTCTCATCTGGTTATGAAAACCTGTTTTCTTTTTTCATAAAATAAAAAGAAGCTGTTGCTTCTCTAGAGAAGCTTGCTGCTGATAGTTTTCCTAAGGTGAACTAGGCTATTCTTGGAGGAGGAGCTCAGGACCTCGCTGTGGCTGGGAATGGCTGTTGCTTTCATGAGGGAATCTCTGATCTTTACTGATCTCAGTTCAGGCTTGCCTTGAACTGGCTAGGAAGACCAGGCTAATGTTGATCTCACAGTAATCTTCCTGCCTCATCCTCCTAAGGGGAATTTGTCTCTCTTTATGGTAGCAGTCCCACTCCTAAACAAAAGGAAGACAAACACAGGGTTTAAGGGCAGCTTTTACCTTCCAAAGATGAAACTAGACCCAGTGGAAGGTGGAAGGTGGAGGTCTGGGACAGCCACTCCGAGATCTGTTCTCCCTCTGGCCTGCCTGGGTCCAATTGGTGAGGACTAGCTTGCTGTGTGGGCACCCCTGCAACACCCACCCCCTCCTCCCCAACACCCTCATCCTAGTCTCCCCCCCGCAGGCCTCCTGATGGTGCCAGTCCTTGGATCCCCTCTGCAGAGGCACAGGTGGTCATAAAGGGTATTTTTCTGAGCTCCCGACTTTGAACATCTTCAACGAAAGAGCAGAGGGAACCTGTAGTAAAACTTTGCAGAGTTCAACCCTACAGGAGGTCAGGGAACTCAGTTTGGGCCTTGCAGCCCAAAATTAGTCTGAATCTCAGGGGTCTGCCATTGGCTAGCTGAGATCAAAGGACTTAGTTCTGCATGTGGCTGGGCACATCGTGTATTATGACAGCAGAGATATAGTCTGACAGAGGTCCTTCAAATTCTTTTTCTTGTTTCTTTTCCTCATTCCACTCTGCAAATTTTCTTTTTTCTGTCCTCTTTTTCCAACTCAGTCTCTTGCTCCCCCATATTATTCCTCATCTCCCTTTCTGTTCCTGTTCCTGCCCTAACTCGGATTTCTTCTTTTATCATTTTTCTTTTTTCTTTATGTTTTTTTCTTCTCATTTTACCTCACTCAGGGTCAATAGTTTCAAAGGAAAGTGAGCCCCTATTACTGTTAAGTTGTTATATACTTGTCCCTATTCTTGAACTCTATCTTTCCCTTTTGATTCCAACAGTTTCCTAAAGATTGTATGGTCATCCTATGTCCTCTGGCTTCATTTGAAACCATCTCCAATTCTTTTTCTTATCTACTTCTCTCATCCTTACTCTCTCTAAGCCCCCATCCTAAATGGTAAAGTGGCTATATTGAAGAGTTTATTCACTGCAAACATATTTTGGGCTGCTTCTTGATTTTAATTTAATTCACAGGGGTTAAAGGTGATAGATTAATGACTACCACAAGTGGTCAATTTGTAAGTTGTGCTTGATCCTATTGTGTTGCTCATTGTATCAATTGGGCTAAAGGATTGTGATTGATTTAATGAGTTGTCTTCTTTGATATTATGAAAATGAGAATGTCTATGAATTATTAGAGACTCAAAAGCTCAAGCACAACTATATCAGGAAGATTTAAGTAATAACCCAAGAATTAAACCAAGGACAACAAAAATAAAAATGAGAGAAAACACTTAGCAAGACACAGAGACAGACTTCCAGTTTACCAATAGAAAAAGTAAGGCAAATGAGGATGAAAAGTCTGACAGTGAACCACCAGGACACCCTAAACTCATAGCACAAGAAGTAACAAAACAGATCAATCAGGCTCCAGAAAAATTCAAAACAATTTCCCAGATAACCATAGAGATAGTGAGCAAAATGAAAGTCATGATTAGAGACTCTAGAACAGAAACTGACCAAACAAACAAAAAATAAAAAATAAAAAAAAAAGATGAGCACAGGACCATGATAGAAACCATGAAGGCCCTGCATAGGAAAGAAATGGAAACAATGAATGTGCACCATAGTAAAGAAATGGAATCTGAGAAACAGATTCAAACAGATATCCAGGAGATTAAAAACTATATTGAAAGTTTTCACAGCAGGATAAAAGGTGAAGATAGAATTTCAGATATAGAAGGTAGGGTTGCAGTCAGTGACCTGTAAAAGAGAAGTCTCTTAAAATCAGGGATCATGAGAAATCAATCCAGCAATTCCTAGATGATGCAAAGAAGAACAATATAAGACTGATAATCCATGAAATAGCAGAAAAAAATACAAATGACTTAAAGCTGTTCAGAGAATGACAGAAAACTTCCCAAACAGAGGGGAAGAATTTGACACACAGATAAGTGAGGCATATAGGACTACAACTGGCCACCATAAAAAAAAAAATCTATACCTAGACATATAATAATCAAGATCCCAGAAACCCAACAGAAGAACAAAATACTACAAGCAGTAAGAGAAAAGAAACAAATCATATGCAAAGGAAAGCCCATCATAATCACAGCAGACTTTTCAACACAAACCCTCAGGTCAAGGAAAGCCTGGAGTGAGGTATCTCCAAGTCCTAAAAGAAAACAACCTCCAACCTAGACTGATGTATCCTGCAAAGCTCTCTTTCAAAATGAATGGGGAAAATAAGATACTTCCATGACAAAGAACACCTGAGAAACTTCATGAATATCAATCAGCACTACATACAATTCTAAACAATATCCTAGAAAAAGACAATGAAGGTCAAAACACCACAAGGCCCAACAGAGCAAATCAAATAGGCAAGGCAAGAAACTAAAAGGAGAGGGGGGAAAATGCAAAAAGTCAAGAAAAGGACAATAACATGACATTAAGTCAGTACATATCAGATATAATCATCAATGTCAATGGCCTCAATTCACCAATCAAGAGAAATAGACTGGCAGAATGGATTAAGAAGCAAAATCCAACAATATGTTGTATACAGGAAACACACCTAGTGTAAAAGAAGCCCATAGACTGATAGTGAAAGGATGGAAAACAATTCTCCATGCATCAGGAGCCCAGAAAAAAGCAGGGGTAGCTATCTTATTAGCAGACAAAGTAAATTTCAAACCAAAACTGATTTAAGAGAGACAAAGAAGGCCACTACATCCTTGTAAAGGGAACAATTCAAGAGGAAGAGATAGCAATCATAAACATATGCACCAAATATTAATGCCCCCAACTATATAAAACAAATATTAAGTAACATGAAAAACCAAATAAGCACTAATACAATTGTAGTAGGGGATCTAAATACCCCACTATCACAAATAGATCATCTAGGCAAAATATCAACAATGAAATACTAGGCAAAATATCAACAATGAAATACTAGAACTAAACCAAGCTTTTGAAGATATGGACTTAATAGATGTCTACAGAGTGTTCCACCCCAAAAAAGAATATACATTCTTTTCAGCTGCACATGGGTCATTCTCCTAGATAGACCACATACTAGCTCATAGAACAGGTCTGAAAAATGCAAAGGGATCAAAGTTATCCCCTGTATATTATCAGATCATAGTGCAATCAAGCTGGAGATCAATAGCATAAGAAACTATAGGAATTTCACAAACAAATGGAAATTGACACTCTCCTGAACAATCAGTGGGTCACAGAGGAAATTAAAGAAGAAATTAGACAGTTTTTATAAATAAATGATAATACCAGTACAATATGCAGGAATCTATGGGACATAATGAAAGTAGTTCTACATGGAAAATTCATAACAGTGAATGCCACACTAGGAAAACAGAGCAAGCTCAAATAAACAACCTAATGATGAATCTTAGCCTCCTAGAAAAAGAGCAAGAAAAACCCAAAGCTCATACAAGAGAGGAAATTATAAAGATTAGAGCAGAAATCAATGCAATGGAAACTAAGAAAACGATACAAAAAATAAATGAACTGAAGAGTTGGTTTTTTTAAAGAATGAATACAATTGATAGATCCTTAGCTAACCTTATCAAAAAAAAAAAGAAAAGGCTCAGATCCATGCAGTTAGGAATGAAAAAGGTGAAGTCACAATAGATCCAGCAGAAATCCAGAGAATCATCAATACCTACTTTGAGAGCCTGTACTCTAATAAAATGAAAACACAAAAGAAATGGACAGATTTCTAGATACTTATGAATTAACCAAAGTTGAACAAAGAAGATAAAAAAATTTTAAACACCCCAATTACAATCAGTGAAATTGAAAATGTAATTAAAAGTTTACCAACAAAGAAAAGCCCAAGTCCTGATGGATTCACTGATGAATTTTACAAGATGTATAGAGAACTACCGCCACTACTCTTTAAACTTTTCAATGAAATTGAAAGGGAAGCAATACTTCTAAATTCATTCCTGGAAGCAAGTATTACTTTGATTCCCAAACCAGGGAAAGACCCAACTAGAAAAGAAAACTATAGGCCAGTATCCTTAATGAATATAGATGCAAAAATCCTTAATAAGACACTAGCGAACAAAATACAGAGGATTATCAAGAAGATCATACATCCTGACCAAGTCGGATTTATTCCAGGGATGCAAGGATGGTTCAACATACGTAAGTCAATAAATGTAATACACTATATTAACAGAGTCAAAGACAAAAACCATATGATCCTCTCGATGATGCAGAAAAAGCATTTGACAAAATTTAATACCCATTCATGATAAAAAAAACCCTGCAAAAAATTGGAATAGATGGTCTATATCTCAACTTAATAAAGGCTATCTATGAAAAACCAACAGGCAACATCATATTAAATGGCCAAAACTGAAAACCTTTATATTAAAATCAGGAAGACGACAAGGATGCCCACTGTCACCACTTCTCTTCAATATAGTTCTGGAAATATTAGCCACATCAATTAGACAAGAAAAAGAAAGCAATAAAGATAGGAAAGGAAGAAGTTAAACTCTCATTATTTGCTGATGATATTATACGCTACATTGAAGACCCCAAAAATTCCACCAAAAGACTCCTAGACTTAATTGACATTTTTAGCAGAGTAACTGGATACAAGATCAACACTAAGAAGTAAATAGCCTTCTTGTACACAAATAATAGATTCACTGAAAGAGAAATTAAGGAAACAATTCTTTTGACAATAGCATCCCAAAAAAATGAAATATCTAGGAATCAATCAATCTAACGAAAGCAGCTCAAGACCTCTACACTGAAAACTACAGCACTCTGAAAAAGAGATCGAAGAGGATATAAGAAAATGGAAAGATATCCTCTGCTCCTGGGTAGGAAGAATCAACATAGTGAAAATGGCCATACTACCAAAACTGATACACAGATTTAATGCAATGCTGATTGAAATTCCAACACTATATTTCACAGAACTAGAAAAAATAATTCAAAAATTGATTTGGAATCAGAAGAGACCTAGAATAGCAAAAGCCATCCTAGGCAACAGAGGCATGATAGCAGGTATCACAATTCCCAATTTGAAACTATACTGCAAAGCCACTGTCATAAAAACAGCATGGTACTGGCAGAGAAACAGACCTGAGTATCACTGGAATAGATTGAAAGACAAAAACAACTCCAGATGTACTCAGCTACCTCATCTCTGACAAGGGAGCCAACCATCCTCTCTGGAGGCAAGATAGTCTCTTTAATAAATGGTGTTGGAAAACCTGGATGTCAGCCTGCCAAAGATTAAAACTAGACCCTTATCTTTCACCATGCACTAAACTAAATCCAAGTGTATTAAAGATCTAAATATTAAAAAAGAGTCACTAAATTTGCTGGAAGATGTTAGGAAGAACTCTTGAAGACATTGGCATAGAAAAAGATTTTATGAACAAATCCTCAGTAGCACAGAAACTAGCAGAAAGAATCAACAACTGGGATCTCATCTTATTAAAAAGCTTCTGCACTGCAAAAGAAAGCATACAACCTCCAATGTGGGAAAAAAATTTTACGAGCTGCTCCTCAGACAAAGGCCTATTATCTAGAATATATAAAGAACTGAAACAAAATCAGCCTTCCCAAATACAAAGACCCGATTCATAAATGGGCATCTGAAATGAACAGACATTTCTCAAAGAAATAAAAGCAGCAGGTAAATATATGAAAAAATGTTCCACATCACCGGTTATTCAAGAGATTCAGAAGAAAACAACACAGATTCCACCTCACCCCACAAAGAATGGCTGTTGTCAAGAAATCACACAATAACAAATGTTGGCGGGGTTGTGGGGAGAAAGGAACCCTTCTCCATTGTTGGTGGGAGTGCAGACTGGTGCATCCACTATGGAAGTCAATATGGAGAGACCTCAAAGAGCTGGGATTAGAGGTTCCATTAGACCCAGGCATCCCTCTGCTGGGTATCTTTCCAAAAGAATTAAAAGAGTCATACCACAGTGATATATGAGTGCACCTATGTTTATAGCGGCACAGTTTGTAATAGCTAAACCTTGGAAACAGCCCATTTTCCCATCAGTTGGAGATTGGATAAAGATGTGGTTTTTCTATAAAATGGAATATTCAGCCATAAAGAACACAAAATTAGAGTCATTCATAAGAAAATGGATACATATCGAGGATATACTCCTAAGTGAAACAAATAAGGCACACATGTGTAAATACCGAATAGTTTCTCTGGTGTGAAAAACTATAATGCTACATAAGATCCTAATGATATAATTGACAACATGAAATAGGAAGAAAGGGGCTAAAGGTGTAGGGGAAGTGGGAAGGGTAGGGGAAATGTAAAAAGGGAATAGAAAAAAAAAACAAATGAAAAAATGGAAATAAAATATTTGTAAATATGGAAGGGAGGAGGAGGTGAAGCGAGGGGAGGGATAAGGGGAAAAAATGAGAACCAAGACCTGTCATGTAAAGGTGCAAGATCCTAGTGATGAATATAACTGTACTGTATATCTACAATGTACCAGTAAACAATGAGAAAAGCATATTAAAAAAATAAGAAAAATCACATGTTAATGTCGCTAGTTTTCTTAAATGCCTCCTAAGGTTTCTGTCAGAATTCTAAGTATACTGAAAAGAGAGAGACAGCAGTGACACTGACCCTGACCTGGCCGGGGCCCCTCAGTGACCATCTTGTCAGGTCACTGTTTGTGTGGAACACATCCCAATACCATGGGTCAATTTCCAATATGTAATAATTAATTCTATTTTGAAAATTTCACCAAAAGCAAGTAAAAATAAGATAGAAATGCTTGATTTGATTTAAACATTATACATACATGCATCAAAATACCTTATATTCCCCATCAATATATATATATATATATTTTATGTTTTGAACATTAATTACAAATAAATATAATTTAAATGTAAAAAAATTAAAATTAAAAAGACACAAAATATGTTAATACCCTTTATATTGTAAAAAAGAATTTTCATGTCTTACTGCAAAACTGAATATATACTAATGTAAAGATTGAGATACTTTGTATTACTTACATTTAAAATAGACCAGTGAGTTCACTAATTATGCTTAAATTATCCAAAAGCAATTTATATAAAAGAAAACTCTTTTAGCAGTGTTATAAAATTCTATAGTAGTATGTCATTGTAGTTCATATTGTAATCAGTATTATTTTACACATTCCAAATGGTAGACAGTATATTGTTGTTAAACTAGAACAATGCTAACCATTTCATTTCTCAACCACAATTTCAGATTTTACCCTGACTGATGCTTAAAGCCATGTTAGACTCGGGACTAAAATTGAGATGTCTAACAATCTAAATGTTTTGTGTTTTTATTTGGTTCCATTTAAAATTAGATAATAGCATTTAAAAGATTTTCAAAGACAGTTCTTTCAGTAAAAAGAAAAGCCTGGTAATAGCTTTTGGGACCCTTCAAAACCACTTCCAGTCTCAACTCGGGCAGAAGTGATGGACAACACTCCCACCGTTCTGGCGGACTGGCGTGGGTCTAGTTCCCTGCTACTGACAGGAGGGGGTTCTGGTGAACCCAGAGGGCGTCACCTCCTGTGCGGTGCTGTCTTCCCTCTGCCTCATCTCCAGACCATGGGCCATTTAACTCAGAAGCCGCGGGCTCAGTCTGTGTCACCACTCTTGGCTAAATGTTCCCTGTGGTCCTGGGTGCACTTCATTTTAGGAATTACTTCCAATTACTGTGGATCAACTTCAAATATGTAAAGTCTGATGAATGTAAGCATAAAGACCTTGAGAAAAAGATGCGCGCTGAATTGGTTCAATCATTTTATAAATGTTCAACAAGATTGTTTCCATTGCTGTAGTCACTGCCCTAGTTCAAGCAAGCATAAATTTGTATCTAATTCAGTGTCATTAACACTGGGAATACTTAAAAATTGCTGTGATAAATGCACAACATCTAGACTATTATAGCTGCTCTTGTTCCACTTACTCAAATTTATTTCAATTATTTATTATTTTATAACCATTGCCAGAAAAACCTTATTTTCTACTATATTATCTATTTAAGATAGAGTTTTCTTATTTAACAAAATCAAAATTCCTGTGCCTAAAGTTAAATTTCTCCATCAGTTTCCTTAGGTTTTTATTTCTTTGTCTAGTTGACCTTTTATTAGTGACTTCATTGCATCCATATATTTTTAAAAAGCACATTTTAATGTTTGTTATCTACCAGATGTAGTTAGAATCTCAAAAGTTAAAGCTTTAAGGAGCCCTAAATATACTAGTTCACTGGTAAACACGGAATAGGTCTGTGTGATTCTACGCCCACGGTGACGGGGGATGGGAAGTGGGGCGGGGATGAAGGGGCAGTGGCCTTTGCCCGGGCCCCTCTTCTGACACAGCTTCTTTCTGTCCTTAATTTTAAAACCGTGTCACCTATAAGGAGGGGCTTCAGTATTCAACAGGATAGTAAATCTTTGCAGAGCTAACGAACAGAGTAGTTACTGGCAATGCGTGCAGAGGAATCTGACATCTGTACAAGGGTGTTTAGGAAAGTTGTATGTCACGTGGACGTAATCCTGCCCTGCCCTGCCCTACTATTTCGTATTGCAAATGAGAAAAGGAAAATAAACATTGAAAACCTGAAAAAGGAAGAAATGAGGAGACATTCAAAAGCCTGCTTGGGGTGACAATCTCAGGATGCAAAGATTAATTTTAGAACTCTTCAGCCTGTAGGTAAGTAGTGAGCACCATTATAGCCCAGGCCTTCAGATCTAAATTGACCATTTTTCTTTAACGAGCATATTGAAGCCTCAGCTTGCGGTTTCTGTGTCACTGGGTGTTCCTGTTTGGAATAGCACCACCTCTGGCTTCACCACCTGCGACATCAGCTGCACCTTCCACGTGATGAAGCCCCTAGACCCGGCACATCTATCCGTCATGAAGCGTCAACTTCATGGTGAGGAAACCATGTCAGTGACTTAGAGCATTCAACAGAGAGGCAGACTGTAGGACTGGTTTCCTTGATGTTCTACCCTCTTTCATCTTATGCTGGGAAATATGTTCTCTGATTTCAGCCAGATTATGTCCTTAGTGGAATCTCTTACTTTAAAGGACTTCGTGTATGGCTCTATCATTCTGTCTATAATTGCCACATTAATATCTCTGAAATGATGCTTCACTTCTTTCACTGTCATGTTCTAATGGCACCTGTACAGAATAAGTAACACCCTCTTTATTTTATATCCAAAGTCCTGAATCACTTGATTGCTTTTTACTGTATCAGCCTTCTGTTTTACTAACCACTTCCCAAACACTGAATTCAGAGTGACTCCTGGATATAATTTGCATTTAACCGTTTCCCTTCCCATCTTGAGTTTAGCTACTTTCTCCACTCATATGAAATGCTCTCTTCTCACTCTTCTCATGGCAGCCCGACACCTCTGTGGATTTTCCTGAACCGGAAGTTGTCTCCGTTGGCAAAAGGCATATAGAGCTTTCTATCTAAACCAGAGGCTAAAAGGTGCAAGTGACCCTTGCAGGGGACACTTGGCCCTATCTGGCGACACACCCAGCCACCTGGCCATTGCAGCAGACGGTGACAGATCCCTCTCCGAGAACTACCGACCCCAGCCGTAGCATTGCTGTCGAGAAGCCCTCCCTGAGTCCTGCTGACTTTCCTTCCATTCAGCCCACAATTTGATTTCTATCTGTATATGTTTAATCGTCTGTACTGGAATAATATGACAGCATTGTATGTAAAATTTTCTTTTCTCAAAAGACTAGTAAAAGCCCTGAGGGCACTCAAAAATGTTATAAATCTACCACTTATTAAAGAATAAACATACAGAAAGAAAATTACTTACCAATAAATCTACGTTATCTTCAATGTGTACATTCTTTGATGACCTTGATAACTCAGTTGCCATTTGAGAATTTTTTAATAATGAAAATCAATTAGGATTTTCTGGTAAAGAAAGATTGTATAGGTCAATACACACTTTAATTGATGTGCAGAAAAACAGACGTGTTACAAATGTCACTGTGATTTTGCTACTGAGAGGAAGTGCAGAGTCTGAGGTCTGCAGAGCTAGTACGTCTTCACTGACGTTATCACTTGCCTCCCTCACGTTGCATTTGTATCCCCTGTATATTATCAGATCATAGTGCAATCAAGCTGGAGATCAATAGCATAAGAAACTATATCAATTAGGTTGCACTGTGCCATGACCACATCGTGCTTTATGACAGCCTCTCAGCTGCCGGTGGTGGGTGGTGCTAAATCTGCTCCAGTTTGTTTGTCTTCCTCTAAATGGAGCATCTAGCTCTTGGGCAAAACAAAACATTCAATTATCTTGCCAATTTTCTATAAATATTTGAAAATGATTGCTATTGGAATACATAAACAGTTTCTTAAGTTCCCTTATGAAATGAGCCAGTGCATCGTGCTGACTAATGAAAGGTCCGTGTTTACGTCGTGTGCAGTAGTCTCCCACACGTGGGCAACTGACCGGAGCCAGGGGTCCTGCTCCCCAGGACAGTGCCCGAGCTGCGACTCTGCCATCCGCTGTCCTCCCAGCCTGCCCCCACATACCCTCTACACATAGCTTTCACAAACATTGTGCTTTCACTTACTTACTTTTACTTACATCCTCGTATATCTTTCCATTTCTCCTCGTGTAACCTGTATGTCTCCCCCCACCAAGTTTTCCACTCATAAAATGAACTTTATCTTTTCCTCCCCCATCCCAACTTCTTCCTTAAATTGCTGGCCTTAACTCATCCACCTCAATTGTCAAATTTTCAAAAAGATTTATCTTCCAAGCCATACCACTGCCTATAAACCAATAGTATCTCTACCCCTTCAGTTACTTACACTGCCATTTTTGTCATTAGCATTTTGCATTTTATATTAATTTTTCCTTCAGATTGTAAGAACCTGGATGTAAGGACTATGATTTAGACATTTCGCATCAGACTCAAGACCCACTACAATGTGTTGCACATAGTAATTGTTGATGATGTGGTAGCTGGACAAATGTTGAATGATACATAATATGTAATGTTATTTCCAAGGTAGATCATAACAATGAAGCTATAAAACATGAAATAAAATGTTTTACCAGTAATACTGTACATGTCAGAAAAGAATCACAGGAGTGTTTCCAACATGATAACCAAATAACATCTCTGTACTTTGTTGCAGACGAGGTAACCAAAAATGACGTGTGGACCTTGTCTGGATTCTGCTTTGGACAAAGTAACTACAAAGGGATGTCTTTGATCCAATCAGAGAAAAGTGTATGTGGAATGCACACTAGAGAGTAGAGGGGCCTGTGGTGGGACAGAAGCATGCCTGTTGTGTCCCAGATAGCTCTCACTAGTCAGGGATGCACACAGAATTACTTTTAAACAGCATGTTCAATACTGGCTCTAAAATAGTAAAAAAAAGTATAAGGGCAAAAGAAGTTTACAACCTTTGGCCAAATATTGATACTCTGAGTTTTAGCAGAGTAAAGGGTATAAACTGTTCATTGCACCATCTCAAGGTAGTCTAAATATTTTCATAAGAAGGACCCTGAGATGCATACAGCACTGTTGGGAAGCAGCCTGTCAGTCACCCTTGCAGTGGGGGACTAAGCACCCAGAGCCTGTTACTACCCCGAGAGGCTCTGGTGACACGTGCACATGTCCGCTTCACTGTGTTTAACCCAACACGTGACACAGTCCTCAGCACCCACCGATGACTGGCAGGATGGCTCACTGCTCTGTATGCCCAGAAACCTCCCGAGGGCTTAGAGTCTGATGTTTACTTGTCTTTCTCCAAGGACCCCGCATTATGATTCCTAGAGTCTGCTTAAAGGGTGTTGGGGTCAACACCACAGCCAGCCACCGACTGAGAGCACGTGTTCTTTCATCCTCTTCAAAAACCACTCGTACAGTATGTGTTCGCAGTCTGTAAGGTTCCCATTCCCCGTGTGGAGCTGCACCACATCTCAACTCGTTTTCTCACCCCTTTTCCTTCCCACCTCTCCCCTCAATCTCTCACCCTCCCCCCGCTTTGAGAAGGGTCTCTGCTCTTGTCTCTCTGATCCTAGTCAAGCACTCTACACTTTTGGAGGCCGCTTTCTTTGGTGATGTTTCTATTCTTCAAACTATCCCTTTCCCGACATTCCTACTTGAGAAAACTTCCAATTTTTCCTTTCATCTTCCCTTTCCTAGTCTTTTTCAGAATGATCTTCTTTCTCTGCAAATTTCTATAGTTCTTCTTGGATATTTTTCCTAATTATCGTTACATATTAGCACATGGTACAAACTTCACTCCTCCGATTAACCTGCAGCACTGTGAAAGCTCAGTTTGTCTGATTTATCTTTGTATCTCTATTCTCTGCCACAGTGGTCTGTGCTTAGCAAGTGTTTGGTAAACATTAATTAAAAAGCAGGTTGCAAAGTGCTAACAGAAGTGAGACAGTTTGACATAAAGCAGTACCTTTACAAATCTAAAATATGATTTTTCATATTTTAAATTATTATTATAATTATTATAAATTATTTCATTGGCCTGTATCAAAAATTGAATAAGTGGGCTGGGGATTCAGTTCAGTGATGCATTTGCCTGCCTTGCAAGTAGAAGGTCCTGAGTTCCATCCCTGGTACAAAAACAAAACAAAACAAGTTTTTAAGCTGGGTGTGTTGGCACATGCCTATAATCCCAGCACTCAGGAGGCTGAGGCAGGAGGATCACTGTGAGTTCGAGACCAGCCTGGACTACATAGTGAGTTCCAGGTCAGTCTCAACTACATAGTGAGACCCTGTCTCAAAAAAAAAAAATTGAATAAGTTTTTTTGCATGTCACACTTAATCTCAATTGTAGACTTTTACAGATGGGGAACTAAATCTTGGACATGCTATGTACTTTGTTTATAATGGTCTACTGGAGACTCAAATAAACATGTGCCCATAGTCAACCCTTTTCACTTTTTTATTGTTTAATGTGCTTAGGAAGCACTGAAGTTTTAAGGACATACCTCAGTGAGGTTTTAAAAATAACTTTACAGGGCCAGGGATTTCGCAAAGTGGTTCTAGCATCTGCTTCACAAGTGCAAGGACCCAAGTTCGATCCCTGGTACAAGAAAATAACGCTAATTTTACAAAATGGAATGACAAAATTAAATAGATGGTATTTCCATTCCTCACTCCTTATTTAATGAAGAAATTTTTCTTTCATTGTTTATGCAGTGAATTTTAATTTTTGCCTTGACAACCTAGAAGATAGTATATTCATGCTATTTGTCATTATTTTCTCTATTGCCTATTCTTTCACTCAGTGATTTCACATATTGAAATAATTTGCGTGAATGTGTTGAAATATAACTTTCACTGAATTTATCAAGAATAATTCTTAGTGAAAATGAGGAGTTGCATCTCTTGCCCAAATGTAGGTCCGTGACGAGCCTACCTGAACAGCGCTTCACGTTCTAAGGCCCGTCTTCCTGTCCACGTCTGGGACGGTTCTCAGAACCAACTTCTCATTCTGAAGAGAAAAGCCACTTAGTTGATGGCTTCAGTTTCCGCTTGCTTCAGATGGTTTTGCTTCTTTTATTCCAGAAATCTTTCCAATCTGCAAGGATGAGGCAATTGTGAGAATACTTAAAATGTGGTTCTTTAAAGCCAATTGCAAAAGTGTATTTTTAAAATCATTTGGGAAATGCATGGCTTCCCGAGATGGTCCCTTCTGAGGGTTCATCTGAATGCATGAGCCCGGATCTGTGTGCTGCACACACATGTAAATATCTGAGTATTTTTCCGCCATGCATAACATCTGCAGATCGTGCTATGCCTATTTCTGTTTCCCTGCTGTACTTATATCTTACATATGATGCAACTACAACCCACCAGAAATTTCACAAAGATTTGAAAAGGAGCAATTGGCCTGGAACAGGGAGACAGCAGTGTTTCCATGAGGAAGGTGTGGCACTGCGCTGCCCACAGAGCCCGGGCAGAGTCTCGGGGCACTTCGGGCGGTCCAGGCTGGGCACTGAACTGCATTTCCTGGGATGCTTCCCAGAGGTGCTGCTGTGGACGGCATGGGGCAGACGCAGAGTCGATGACTGAATATCTGGTAACATCAGCCTCTTAGCGACTTCTGGATGGTGGCAGCACATTAAAGACTCAGAAACACAGGTCAAGGAAAGAAAAACTCATTTTGTGTTTCAAACACCTTTTATAACGGTTCATCTTTTTCTTTACATACCCTTTAATAACACCCCATCATCCATGTCCATGTTAAGTAGAACTGTAATATTCAGGCTGACGTTCCCTTACATTCCTTCCATCAAATCAATACATTTTAATGCCTTAAACAAGTTTCCTATGTTTTTATTCAGTTTGTCATTTAAAAATGTAAAATGATGGCAAGATTTTTAATCACTCGGAGTGTCAGCATCCTTATTGGTAAGATAGGGGCAACCACACCTATTTACAAGGTAGTTGAAAGTAAGAGTCCCCCAGACCCCCACGTGGGCAGGCGACTGTCCACTCCATGGTTCTGGGGCAGTTCCTCCAGCCTAGCTGCCCAGCACTGATATTTCCACACCACCTCACCTTGCCTTTGATAGTTTTCAGCTTCAAGAATATTACATGAGTGAGCACACAGCACTGAAGAGGTAAAATTTTTTCTACATCAAACACTAAATAAGCTCTAAGACACCAAGGACCTCAAAGTAGTGTGTGTCCAGAGTTCCTGGCTCCCAGATCCAAAGCTTAGGACGCCTCCAAGGCTGCACTGCTCAGTGTGTGTCCATCAGTGTGCCCCAAATTTGTAACTTTGTGAAAGATACGGTGCTTGGGATCTGGCGTCTGCAAGCTCGAAGCAGTCCCTGTGGTTGGTGCCTCCCACCCTCACTCCCTCTGCAGGTGATCGGGTACCTGGCTCCTCTGTATCTAAGTTTTTATCAAGAAAGAATATGCACAGCTTGTATTTAAATATGCAACGTCTGCTATTCTCATAGCCTTTACTTTTATGATACTAATGATAACATTGGACCATTAAGAAATGACGATTCGAGTGCTCTATAAATGGTGAATCATTACATACGTTAACTGAGCAGAAGAATAAATTGATACTTGGACATTTTTATACTTCAGCTTATAGTTTTACCTGTTTCATATCTCAAATGAGGGGCCAACCTCAGGCAGTATTTTCACAAACATATCAATAAGTCAATAAGGCATGATGTTCATGTAAATTAATGTATAATTATCTACGGTTATATATAATCATAGGTAATTATATAACACAAATACTGAACTGACATCATCTCTGTGCCACTGTAACGAATTCTGTTCAGTATTAGTTGTGACACAAAAGATTTTATAAAATCAATTCTGAGACGCACTTAGTAAATTCTAAAAATTTACAGTCAGCGTGCTTCTCAGAGTGAATATCCATAAAACTGCTGCTTATTTTTACACTGAAAGATTTTCATTACATATACAACAACTATGCCACAAATTCTGTAGCACAGTTCAGGAAGTGCGAAATCCTGTGCGTGCCTAGAGGCTCCTGTGGACGTAAGCACACTATGCAATTAGCTCCCAACCTTGTGTGCATTCCAGTTACTGATTTTTTGTGCTGATTTTGTAGAACAGAAGAACTCTTGTTGTACCCGAGTCATTAAGTGGCCTGACAGAGGTAATAGACTTCTCTAGCATTGGATTCTGCGTTCAGAGGCCAAGTTGTGAATTATGAACAAGTACCTTATAAAAAAATTTGGGAAGAGTACTTAACCCACAGCAGCTTGGATTAGCCTGGACCCTTATGTAAAAATGCAAAGGTATCAGCTCTGGAATCCCAGAAAGGGATTCTAATTAAGAAGGGAAAAATCTCTCAGAGGTGACTCAGGTTCATGTCTTTTGCACCTTGATCTAAATATCATTTTTCTTTACTTTAAATTTCTCCTAAAGCAAAGAAGCAAAACCAAATTAGTATAACAATTCTGTAAGATAAACTCAACATTAGCCATTAGTACTATACTAGCTTGAATTTTTATAAAGGTATCTGTGCTTCTAATTGCTTGAAATATTCTCGTGTTATTCTCCTACCCCACATATAGTTTCTATGGTACATGAGAGACCAATGACCCCATGTTTTATATAGTTTGAGAGCAGAATCTAACTTCAGCTTGAGAAGTGAGAGCAGACAACAACCCTATCATCATGAAAACAGGAGGGGTCCCAACATTCCCAGCCCCCGGACTCTGTCACTCTATCACCCCTGCCCTTTTCTGTACTTTCTAAGGCTGCAGACCACCCACTCAGCCCCCCAGAAAACACTGGTTTTCCACAATGGAATTCGGATGAGCGTATGTCTTACTTCCAGGAGAGCCTCATGTAGGGGCAGACACATGGCCAATGCTTTCAATAATGGGAAAGCAGTGACACAGAACCCAGGGCGCAGCAGAAGGTAGCCAGCTAACAGAGCTGGCCAGGGAGAAGCAGCCAGGTCTGCCTCAGAGCCAGCGAGTGGCTGGATGGGAGATGTGCACAGGGATCGACTGAGTGGTTACGCCTGTAGGTTTCCTGTGCAGCCCATCTTTTAACCCCTCAGAGAGAGTCCCGCAGTGCATTCCTCCTCAGGTAATATCACTGATTACCGTGGCCCTGATGCGTTCTCCATGCGAGTATTTCCAGGTATATACTGCAGCTCTAGAGTAGATTTTGTTTTGCTTTGAGCTTCTCCAGGGGTTTGAGTTTTGAGCCTGAGCACAAGGTGGCAGGAGCACCGCAGGCTCTGACAGGTCCTGCCCTGGGCAGTGCATGGCAGAGGAGTCTGTCTGAAGACCCAGATGCGGAAGTGGGGGAGGACAAGGGGATGCTCAGGAGGGAACAGCACTGGGGAGGGGTTTCCTGGGCCTCGGCTGTGTTACCCTCAGCAGCACTGGAGGGGCGTTCAGGTCACAGAGCTACAAAGGGCAGCAGGAGCTCGTGTCTGCTGACCTGGGACTTACCTACTGCTGCACTGTGGGTGAGGTCTGGCAGAGTGTGCAGAACAAGCACATCTTAAATCTGCTTGTGTAGCCTATTTAAAAATAAATGCATGTGTAAAAAATTTGAGTTTTCTCCTCAGACCAAAGTGTGGGACCTAAATTACAAGCCCTTGCTAAATGGCAAAGGGCCTAGGAGACAGTGTCCTGAACCCCTCCCATTGTGGCCACAGCCCCGACCTTTGTTGCAGCCCTGGCCTAAGAATGTGTATCACTCTTGTATTGTTTGAAGTCCGGATCTGAATCTACTTGTAAATTAGAGACTCCAGACATAGAGCCCCAAGTTAACTGACAAACTGTTTGCTCATCCGGAGTGTCTTGGTGACCTTTGAGACATCCTATGGGTGGTACCTGTCACTCATCAATATGTGACTGTTGAGCATGTGACTGCTGACCACCAGCTCAAGTCAGCAGACCTTTGTCCCCTGTCTGTGAGCCCAAAAATGTTAACCCCCTCTTTTACGCCCTATAAGAGGACCTCAGCCCCTGAGCTAGGTGCCTCTCTGAGCCAGCCACTTGGTTCTGAGAGTGCCGTCTGGCCAGACTAATAAAGGTCTTTTACCATCTAGCCTGGTGTGTTCCTTCCTGGGTTTCTCGTTCCTCGATAGTGCTCAAGGAGCCTCACTGGGCTTTAGCCCCCAACATTGCAAAGGCCTTTTGGGCTGTTTGCGCTCCGTGGAGTGGAAGTGAGACTTTTAAGTCTTACATATTGGAGGCCCCAGCAAGATACCCAGGCGGGAACTGTAAATCCGGCCAAGATTCTCTGTTGCGGGATCCAGGAGGAGATTCTCAGACACAGACCTTTGAAAGCCTCCAGAGGTAAGCTTTGTGCCGGTTGCAACTGTCTTGTTTGTCAGGATGGCTGTTTGCGCTCCGTGGAGTGGAAGTGAGACTTTTAAGTCTTACATATTGGAGGCCCCAGCAAGATACCCAGGCGGGAACTGTAAATCCGGCCAAGATTCTCTGTTGCGGGATCCAGGAGGAGATTCTCAGACACAGACCTTTGAAAGCCTCCAGAGGTAAGCTTTGTGCCGGTTGCAACTGTCTTGTTTGTCAGGATCGAGGTGGCCGACGGGCCGGGAAACCTCCCCTGACCCCGGCCCTGACGAGGACTCCGGGTAGTAGAATCAAAGCTTTTCTTTTTGTGTGGCGCCTGTCTGTCTTGTCAGTGTCTTGTGTGTTGAGTGTTAAACTAAATTTGTTCCTAGGGTCAAGATGGGAGGATCCAGTTCCAAGAACACCCCATTGGACTGTTTTCTCACTAATTTTAAATTGGCTTTCTCTCCTGAGCAGGAAGATGAATATGGAAGAAAGTTTTCTCCAGGGAAACTCCGGGCCCTCTGCAAGCTGGAATGGCCAGCCTTCGGAGTAGGCTGGCCAGCTGGAGGTTCTTTTGAACCGAGACTTTGTCGGGCGGTATGGGAGAAGGTCACCGGACACCCTAGCCACCCCGACCAATTCCCTTATATTGACATCTGGGCCCGGGCCTGCGACAGGCCTCCGGCATGGTTGCAATGCTGCTCCTTGTGCACCAATTCTCGTATTCTGGTGATGGCACCGAGTGAGATAAAGACCTTAAGGCAGCAGGCACCCAGGCCAGTCCTCTCGCAGGAGCCAGACCCCTTAGAGCCTAATGACCCCGGGATGAGACCCCCTTCCTATGCAGAATCACCCTCTGGGGAGAAGGGAATCAAGTCTATCTACCCGTCCCTTCCAAGGGAGGGAGAAGTTCTAGATTCCACAACCTCTCCCTCCCGCACCCGAAGGCGCTCTGCATATGGACCCCCAGAGGCACCCCTGGGGGGACGGGACCTGGTCCCTGTGTTTCCATTGAGGGAGGTAAAACAGGGTCACTATGTGTACATTCCTTTCTCTACGAGTGATTTGTATAACTGGAAACATCAGAATCCCCCATTCTCCGAAAAGCCGCAGGCCCTAATTTCCCTTCTCGAGTCTGTGTTTAATACTCATGACCCCACCTGGGATGATTGTCAGCAACTTTTGCAGGCCCTGTTCACATCTGAGGAGCGAGAAAGGATCAGAGGACATGCTATTCGGTCGGTGCTGGGGGAGGGGCTGAAGGACCCATTGATGTCCAGCAGCAGGCCCGAATTGACGCTCAACTCCCCTCCACCCGTCCTCAATGGCAATTGAACTCCACAGGAGGTAAGGAAGCTCTTCGCAATTACCGTCAGCATCTCCTGGCCGGCCTTAGGGGAGCCGCTCGCAAGACTACCAATTTGAGTAAGGTAAGCGAGGTCCTTCAAGGGCCAGAGGAATCCCCATCTACCTTCCTGGAACGTTTGCTGGAGGCATATCGTAGGTACACTCCCTTTGATCCAGATGCCCCAGCGAACAGGCGGGTGATTAATCTGGCTTTTGCAACTCAGTCAGCCCCAGATATTCGCAGAAAGTTACAGAGGTTGGAGGGTTTTGAGGGAGAAAATAGAGAAAAACTGATGAGCATAGCAATGAAGGTGTTCACGAATAGAGATCCACTTGAGGATAGAATGGCTAAAAAGATGGGAAAGGCAAGTGTTACGGCATTGAGGGAAGAAGAATGTATGCAGAAGGAGAGAGAGAGAGACGGGAAAATAAGGGAGAGAGATGGCCGCGGGTAGATAGAGATCAATGTGCGTACTGCAAAGAAAGAGGACATTATAAGAAGGACTGTGAGAAATGGAGAAAGAAAAAGGAATAGGAAAAGGAAAAAGGATAAATATTTTTACTAATAGCCGTTATGCTTTTGCTACTGCCCATGTGCATGGACAGATTTACCAGAATAGAGGACTCTTGACATCCAATGGAAAAGAGATTAAAAACAAAACTGAAATACTGGCCCTGCTACAAGCCATCTGGCTGCCGAGGGAGGTTGCTATCATCCATTGTCCAGGACATCAAAAGAATTCCAGCCCCGAAGCAATCGGGAACAACGGGGCTGACCGAGCAGCAAAGCAAGCCGCCCAAAAATCAGTGGGGAAAGAACTGGTGCTGCTGCCTACGCCTGTGCTCCCAGAAAGACCCGAGTACACAGAAGAAGAAATAACAGAAATGAACAAGAACCACTGGACAAGAGGGAAGCACGGATGGTGGACAACGAATGACGGGAAAATTGTCTTGCCAGCGGCAGTAGCCGACACTTTGCTGAACGAGCTCCATGCAGCCACACATCTGGGAGACAAAAGGATGATGGCCCTCCTGCAGCCCCACTTTGTCAGCAGAGGACTAGCCCAGAAGGCCCGAGACAGGGTGAGACGGTGCCCCACCTGCCTCAAGGTAAACCGAATCGGGTAACAGGGCCCCCGGGGGTCTGATATAGAGGGCTGACTCCAGGAGAACATTGGGAATTGGACTTTACTGAAATGAAATTAGGTATGTATGGCTATAAATATCTTCTAGTATTTATAGATACATTTTCAGGGTGGGTAGAAGCTTACCCCACTAAAAAGGAAACAGCTGAGGTAACAGTGAAAAAGCTCTTAACTGAAATAGTTCCTCGATTTGGCCTGCCCCTAGCCCTGGGGTCCGACAATGGCCCAGCCTTCACGGCTAAAGTGTCTAAACTGATTAGCCGTAGTATTGGAATTGAATGGAAATTACATTGTGATTATAGGCCTCAGAGTTCAGGACAGGTAGAAAGGGCTAACCGAACACTAAAGGAGATTTTAACCAAAGTAAGCCTGCAGACTGAATTAAATTGGGTCGAGCTTCTCCCTTTTGCTCTGTTGCACGTACGATGCACTCCCAAACCTCTGAACCTGTCACCCTTCCAAGTCATCTATGGGCGTACTCCTCCACTGGTTCCCCATATAGATATAGAATTGAAAGAAAAATTTTCCCATCTGAGGCTGCTTAGGTCTCTGAGAGCTTTGCATGAAATACAGTCTCAGTTGCAAGAAGGAGTCAGGGAGTCTGTGACACTCCCATCTGAAAAACCCCTACAGCCGCTGCCCTATAAGCCTCGAGAATTGGTTTATATTCGCAGGTTCGATTCCAAGACATTAGAGCCACGATGGAAGGGGCCTTTCCCGGTCATCCTGTCTACCCCCTTGGCTGTGAAGGTCGCTGGACACGTGACGTGGATCCACCGAAACCACCTGAAGCCCAGGACAAACGACAACCCAGAGACGCCCGAGAGATGGAAAGTTGTCAGCAAGCCCGGAGAACTGAAAGTAAAACTTCGATCAGCTGGACCTGCCTCATCATCATCTGGGTGATTTTCCCTGGGACTATAACAGCTTTGCCCAAAGGAAACTTAAGCCATACTAAAAATGTTTGGGTGCAGTTAGCTGAATTCTTAAATTTGACTGAAATTTGTTTAAATGCTGATATGAACTTCCATTATGTACTTGGAAACTGCCTGATTCCAGTGTGTGCCCCACTAGAAGGTATTAGGCCATATACTATATTTAAAGACATCCCAGAAAAGAAGCTTAGTTATGCTGATAGTTTTCAATAGGGACAGGCAATCTGCCGTAAACCAAAAAATGCTATCACACTATATACTCCCAGACTAGTTGTGTCCAATGAAACCCACTGTGCTAGATATGAAAACTGTACTTCCCGGTGTTTAAAACTTAAACGGACAAATAGAATGAAATGCCCCAAAGAGTAGGTCACTTATAACAATTGTCACATTACCTTGCCGCTGGGATGGTTTTATACTTGTGAAGGAATAACTTATAACTACATTCCAGCAAATTTGACCAAAGCCCGCTGTTTTCTCAGTAGATTAACAGTTGTGCTACCCGAAAGGGGAGATCTCCTTACTCCAAACAGAATGAAATGGTGGTCCCCCTATACTTCACCAGGGTGCGACGATGATGTGGGATTTTTAACAGATGCTGAAGTTATTCCTATGATTATTTCTGTAATAGGTCAGCCTGCAATTGGAATCCATGCTGAAAAGGCGGCTAGAAAACTAGCTTGCAAGGTAGTCAAGGAACTAAACACCACCTCTGCAGCCCTGGCACTAATTAACCAAGAGCTCCAGGAGCAGAGACAGGCAATCTTAGACAACAGAGCAGCAATAGACTATTTGCTGTTATTTCACCATCAGGGTTGTGAAAGAATTAAAAATATGTGCTGCTTCAATCTGACGAATTGAGAGCAAGACATAAAAGCACTCAAAGACTTAGCTACAAAGGTTCATAATGAACAGATAGGCTGGGATTTGTTTAAATGGCTAACGAGTTGGTTGCCTGACATTACCTGGTTAAAGCAGCTGATACTTTGTATAATGGCATTAGGAATTTGTATTATGATAACCTGTTGCTTTTTACAGTGTATTCCTTTCTCAAGAATTAGAACTAGATATAAATAAATCAATGATTTGATTTAGGCCCAAAAATCAGTGGGGAATGTGGGACCTAAATTACAAACCCTTGCTAAATGGCAAAGGGCCTAGGAGACAGTGTCCTGAACCCCTCCCATTGTAGCCACAGCCCCGACCTTTGTTCCAGCCCTGGCCTAAGAATGTGGATCACTCTTGTATTGTTTGAAGTCCGGATCTGAATCTATCTGTAAATTAGAGACTCCAGACATAGAGCCCCAAGTTAACTGACAAACTGTTTGCTCATCCGGAGTGTCTTGGTGACCTTTGAGACATCCTATGGGTGGTACCTGTCACTCATCAATATGTGACTGTTGAGCATGTGACTGCTGACCACCAGCTCAAGTCAGCAGACCTTTGTCCCCTGTCTGTGAGCCCAAAAATGTTAACCCCCTCTTTTACTCCCTATAAGAGGACCTCAGCCCCTGAGCTAGGCGCCTCTCTGAGCCAGCCACTTGGTTCTGAGAGTGCCGTCTGGCCAGACTAATAAAGGTCTTTTACCATCTAGCCTGGTGTGTTCCTTCCTGGGTTTCTCGTTCCTCGATAGCGCTCATTGGGCTTTAGGGCCCAACATTGCAAAGGCCTTTTGGGCTGTTTGCGCTCTGTGGAGTGGAAGTGAGACTTTTAAGTCTTACAAAAGGTGAGACCTACCAGAGGCCAGTCCGGCTCATTTGTCACAGCTGTAACAGAAATCGCTGTAATCAGAGGCCTGGTTAACATCTCCATCCAGGTGTCACAGAAAGACCGTGCAGGTGCAGCGACTCTCACCGAGAGGGAGCTGCCGCCTGCCTCCAAAGGGAAGGGAGGAGGGGGTAAAGGGAGGGCAGGGATAAGGGGAAAAATGAGAACCAAGACCTGTCATGTAAAGGTACAAGATCCCAGTAATGAATGTAACTGTACTGTACACCTAGAATGTACCAATAAACTCAATGAGAAACAAAACAAAACCAACCAACAAATAAAAAACCAAAAAAGCGAGCTGAGCTACCATCCAGCACGAGCCAGGACCGCGAGGCCGCACGCAGCCGCGCCCTTTCCTTCCTCTGCGCTGGCTCTCAGGTGGAAGCTATGTGTCCCATCTGGGTTACCACCCTGACGGTCTGCCCACCAGCTCCCCGTCCAGCAGCCAGGGGTGTCTTTTGGAGCTTGTGTCAGTCGTGCCAACTGCTTGTTCGGTTCTTATTCCACTTTATCCTGAGACTGGCCTGGAACTCTCCACACGCACACCACAGCTTTCAGCGGCGCTCTGCCCACGCACGGTCTGACCTGCGCGGCCCCCAGCCTGCTCCGGCCGCCCTCCCGGCTCGCTGGCATCCACTGACACACAGCAGGGCCCTGCCCACCCCGCGGGGTCTGCAGGTGCTCCTCTCTGGGCTGCCGCTCCAGAAGCTGCTGGAATGTCAGCTCCCCCGGAAGGCCTGAGCCTCCTCACCTGTGATCTCCCGCTATCTTTCTTTCTTTCTTACTTTCTTTCTTTCTCTCTCTCTCAAGCTTTCTATTTATTTCTGGCATAATATATGTTCTCTTTATTGCTGTGAACCCTCTTACACTCAGCTTCGTGAAAGCAGACTCTGCCTTGCTCACTGCTGTTTGATATTTGTTTTCATATCAGGTCTCTAGTGCAGCGCCTGACACACAATGGCTTCCTAACTGGTTGTAAATGAATAACGTGAATGCTCACTAAGAATAAAGAAGGAGCGAGCACAGGCAAGCGGGAGAGGGCGCCTTCTTCAAGGGCTACAGGTGTTATTTATTCTGCTAAGTAGTTAAACTCACTGCCTTCCTGATCAGGGAAAGGGATTCAAATAACTGTGGGGACTTGAGCAGACTTTGATGAGTAAGTTTGAAAATCGTGAGTTCAATCACTGGAAATTCCACAGTGAGGCTGGGTTACTAAACAGTAGGTTATGACCAGCTATTTTCCACGTTTGAGTCCAAAGAAGCCGAAATAACAATAAACTTCATTAGGATTCTACACATATATATCAATAAATATTTTCTACTAGGGACAAGAATTGAAGAAAAACAATCTGAAAATCCTATGTGCCCAGCTTTTTTACATTTCTAATGTATCGCCTTTTCATTCTAAACACTATGTGCTATTCCTTTTTGGTTTTCTTGCTCATTTTTAGTGGAATTTATCCATTCTGTAAGAGCAGGAAATCTGTCTTAATGTAGAGACAGTGACCAAAGCAGTCACACAAAGGACAAGGCCGTGACTGGAAAAGGTGTCTCCCGTGTAGCAGGCGTGGTTCTGGGCTCACACACGCGCTCCGACTCGTTCAGCACTAACATGAAAGCGACGGGTCGGGCTCTGCTAGGGTCTCCACCATGAAGGAAGCAAAGCACAAGGAGGCAAGCTCACCTGCCCGGGTCTCGGCGGCGGGCAGTCTGGTTCTCACCGAGCCCCGCGTCCTCCCGGAATGGCCTCCCGCTCTTTCTTCGCCGTCCTGGTTCCTTTTCCCATGCGGGGCCGAAGGCGGCTCTCAGGCGCACTACATGCCGAACCACAGAGCCACATCCCCAGCGCCGGACTTGTTATTTGGGAAAAGGAGTTCTGAGCGCTGCAGGTGCGTTCTACAGCTACCGGGATTGCATTAGCAGAGAGGAAGTAGGAAGTCGCAGCAGTAGACGTAATTAGTTGTTATGCTGTTTGGAAATGATGAGCTTTTTCAAAAAAGTATCCAGTTTTTATTGATGGGCAACACCAACGGTGAACAGTAAGATTTTGCTGTTGCCCTCTTTCCCTTCTTCGGTGAAAACGTACGGAGAAGCGCGGGAGCCTCTTTCTGAGAGCAGAAAGATTATAAACCCACAACCCGGGGAGCGTGAGAAGATTTACTCCTTTTCCTCCCTATGTTCCCTTTCTCTCCTTTCTACATTTTTATTCAGTAAGACATGAGGTCTGATAAATTAACAGTTGGGAAGCGTTCTGTGCTCTCGTTGATCCAGCAGCTCACTAGTGTTTCTTCAGAAAGTACGCAAACACCTACTGTGTGCCAGCCGGCCTGTTAGGCTTGTGCAGCGGTGAGAGAAGCTGAGGTAAAGAGGTCCGCACACATCATGAAAGCGTTACACACGCGCACAGCAGCGCGTGCCCGTGCTGTGCGTCACACCGCGCCCTTCGCACTCCGCACACCCGTGTACATCCCGGTCGCTCCCTGGACTCTGCTCCTGCTGCGCATGCTTCGCAAGTAGCGCAGCTGTCGCGGATGCTAGGAAGATGACGAGCGGGTTCTGGGACACAGGGCCGGGAAAACCACGAGGGCAGCGGCAGTCCCAGGAGAGGCAGCGCAGGGGCGATGGGTCTCGGAGTCCTCGGGCCCCAGCACGGCCGGGCATCTCCGCTCTAGGACGAAGCAGCTGCTCAGAGCCCAGGCCTGCCGTGCAGGGGCGCACAGCGGGTCCCTCTGACAAGGAACCGGAGCTGCCGGCGCAGATGCTGCTGAAATGCAGCCGGTATTTAGCTCATGAGCCTGTGCTGTGCACCTGCTGTGAGCAGATACAAAAGGGAAAGTGCAGCTGACCGCACAGTCCCGCGTGTAATTGGGGAGAATAAACAGACGCGAGCACCGAGGCGGGAGACAGGGAGGCTAAATGGAGTAAATGGGGCGCTCGTCCCGCTGCAGGAACCGCTCAGAGCCCTGGCGTTTGCTTTCTGGATGGCGGAGGCCATGGGAGGCATTCAGATGGACACAGACAGCAAGGCTGAAATCCAGGAAGAGAACGCAGAGGCGCAACTCCAGGTGGAGAATGCAAACAAGGCGAAGACTTGTTCCGGTGCTGCCCTCCCCCTGTGCCGTTTCCCCTCCGCCCCAGTGTAGCCAACAAAGACAAGAAAGCTTCTGTAGGCAGCTCACAGGAGCAGGATGTAAAAATAACCGGCGTGTGGGCAAAACATCCTGATACCAAAACAAGTACACGTTAGAAATCTTCCTTTCCAAGAGCCTAATACTAATTTTTGTTCAGAGTGTGAGGCCATGGGACTTTCAGGGTGCTGTTAGGGTTTGGCAACTCTGTTCTGCGCTTGATCTTGGCCAAAAGGCCGAGAAGCAATGGCAACTCTGTTCTGAACAGATCCAAAGTGTCAGGACGACCCCGGAGGTCAGGATGAATACTCACCTCACCGCAGCTGGGGGCTCAAGTCCGGGGGGCAACAAGAGTAATTTCACCGAACATGGAGAGGCATGGACAAGGGCTGGCAGCAGCTGGCCTGAGCAGAATTCCGAGACACTCCTGGAAAGATGGTTTTCTGGCTGAAAAGTCACAGCCCAAGCAAAAGGAAAGGCAAAAGAAGATCATTTTAAGAGGAGGATACAGGCAATGCAATGGCATGGATGGAAAAAAATAAGGAAGACCTTGTAAAATGATATTTTAGATACAGTATTAACGTACTTTCCAGTTAAAGTGCAAATTGAGTTTAACGAATGCAAGGGAGGCACAGCCCTCAGTGACACTTTGGGGTTAAGAGTCTGCTTGGAAAACTCCTATGAACTTTTAAGATCTGCAGTTGATGTATGTCTCAAATTTTCTTCCTTGGAAAGAAAGCACAAAGAATAGAAGTGTAGAAAGGCTACTGGAGAAACCTTGTCATCCTGTGTGGAGAGGGGTCCGACCTCACCCTGGGTGGCCAGCAGAGAAGGGCACCAGGGTTCGAGACTCACGGCCTGTAACCAGCCAGCAGTGTGTTTGGGGAAGGCTCCACGAAGAGGGCCCGGCTGGGACACAGACGGCGAGACTTTTAGAGCTCTGGATGATACAGACAACCCGCTGGGCCCGTGCGCCACCAGCGGGCTGGGCTAGTAATCCAGGAAACTAGTTAGTGTCGGCAGACAGAGAAAAGGACTTTGCCCCTCTCCTGGGGACGGGGATGTGGCACAGAGTGGGTGCGAGCAGAACCAGGGGCTGAAGGAGGAGAGCTGGGAAGGGAGCTGCGGCCTCGGAGTCTGGCTCCAGGGGTCCTCAGGTGAGCAGCAGCCCCGGGACCATCGCCTGCTGGCGTGCTGTGTGCCCGAGATTTCCGTGTGAGCGGACGCTGTGCCAGACTGGTATCAATCAGGATGCAAATAAGAAAATGAGATTTGCGCGGAGTATTTGAAGGGAAGGTCGTGAGGCAGGGAATTCAGCAAAGCGGAAGACAGCCCATCAAAGATCCAGAGCAAGCAGACCAGAGGAAAGGGAGACAACTCAGAAATTAGTAAGAGGAGCAAGCCGCAGGTGCCAGGGTCTCACACCTGTGACAAGGTGGGACCTGAACCAGGTGAGCATGAGCAGGAGGGGCGGCCACTGCTGGAGAAGGTGCGCTCGGAGCAGCCCCCATGTGCTGTCTGCCTCTGGCCCAAGGCTCTCACTATGGTCAGGTACGCAGAGGCAGCTGTGGAAAAGGAGCCCAGGCAAACCAGAAATGGATTCGAAGACAAACAGGCCCCAAACAGCACAAACCCAAGGAAGTGGAGTTGCAGGAATCACAGGATCTCCTTGCCCATGACAAGAAGAGTGCACTCCAAAGGCTGGGTTCTTAAATCATCTCTGAAACCTATCCTTAAGACACGTTTCCCCCGCCTGGCCGGAAGATCAACGGGACTCGGGAGTATCCGCATGTACAACCACGAAAACTCATTTTGCTTTGTGTAGAATGTTCATCAGAAAAGACAAACTGATTTTTTTTTCTCTAAAAGAAATTTCATATTAACATAGTATTTTGTGAAACTTTGCCTATATGTAAGACTTTGTTGTGCTGGCTGTTCTACACATCAGAAAATCCTTGGATTATCTAATGACAGTTTATTTGCCTAAATTGTTGTGCTGTCCGACACTGTGGTGTGGGTTTGTTTTGTATCTCTGTACATTTAGTGGCCATTGGTATTTTGATAAATGCTGTCGCCTGAACAATGTGGTAGGAAGTTTGGGCACCATCTGTGTTTGTTTCTCTACAAGCAGTAACTACCTAGAGAAAAATCTGATGCTCATTTCAGAGATGCAGTATAAACAAAATTCAAGATGATGCCTTTAACATAATCATCGAACCTTTCATTTACGTAGCGCTTTATGCATTTCGGAGTGATGTGATGTGCTTTCATTTAACGGATCTTTGCAAAGTTGTGCAAGTTGGATATAGGTTTCTAAATGACATAAAAGCTCAACAAGAAAAGTAACACTGAAATTAGGCAGTGTTCTAGAAGAAGCCTGGGTAGCACTGTCGAGGTTAATAGAATGCACTCACAGAGCTCGCTCCTCCACCAGGTGTTTTGGTGGTGTGTCAGTGGGTTCGCTCACTTCATCACCAGAACAATCCTCTGCGGTAGGCATTATTATGTTCTCATTTTAAGGATGAGGAGACTAGGGCCCAGGGATTTTATTAACTGATAACTAATACAAGATTTGCTCCTAGGCAGTCTAAGAAAATACCACCTCTCGTAAGCATTGTCTTATTTAAATATTTATCCAGTGAGCAAGATGCTTAATTATAGAGACTTCTGTTTATATTGGGCCCCTCCTTCTTATAAAATGTGTGTGTAATTCAGTGGTGTGCTAATAAACTGGCTCACTGACTCTCTGCAAGAGGAAACAAGACCCTGGACTACAGCATCAGCCAGTGTCCATGGCCTAAAAGTGGACTCACAAACGTCCACTTCCTGCTCCCCAAGAGAAGTCACCAGAGTGCAGTCGAGGGGATGTGGAAAAGCGGGGCGCTCCTGAGCATTCCCAGTGGGCCCAGCTCACCCTGCCGATTGCAATGCACATGGCCCACTCTAGAAATTCCCTCCAAATGTGATTTCACCTAATGCACCCAACTTTCACAGGACCCACTGAGCTCCTGTTTCATTACGTTTTTGTTGAATCTTGTGTAAGAATTAGTAACCATGCCGGTTCTCAGTATGCTTTTTCCCACTGAGAAGGAGGCTTCTCTATCATGAAGCCAGCATGCAGTGCCCTCTCAGAAGTGCCCATGCTCCCAAGCCGCTCAGCAGTTCCTGGCCCTGAGCAGGCATCAGGTTCCCTAAACCTCAGTGCCCTAAGCCTATTTTGCAGCCGGCATGGTTACTGAGATTGTGTTTAGCTGTCTGAGGTTTGGGGTTGGGTCCAACTCCCAATTCCCTGTGTCAGAACATGGAGAGTTCCCAGAATAGTCCCTTGGTGCGGTGGCCTTTATTCCTTTTAAGTCTTCTTCCCCAGGGCCATCAGCTGGACAAACAGCCTGGACTCCCTTGCTGGCACCGGGGGAGCCGCCAGTGCTGCAAAGGGCAGCAGCTTCTGCTCAGCACTGTCTTCTAGCTCTGGCTGCCTCTCCCTAATTCCAGGATAAGGGGCTGGTTTTAATCATCCAGGTGGCACTGTGTGAGTGATAACAGCAAAGCTTTCTGTGGGCAGCTCCCCATTCTGTTCTCCCATGCACATTTTGCGTTCAGTCCTTCCCCTGCTATTTTCTTCCTGTGAAACTGTTTCCCAATGCATTGTAAAATCCCACCAGGAGAGTACAAGGCCCCCTTTACTGCTACACTGAAAGCTAAGGGAAGCTTGGCTTCATCAGTGACAAAATAACCCTCTCCTGCAAAGCCGCAGGGCCGGCAGGGGACCCGGGAAAGCCTGTGAAGGTGCCCAGGTCTTGCTCCTGCCTTGGAGATTCTGCTGCAGTCTGCACCTCCACAGGAGGGATGGAACTGCAAGGACCAACAGTGGCCCAGGGCCGGAGGAGGGAGACTGCCCACCTGCTTACAACACCCTTGCCTCTCCCACCCTTCTTCTCCTCAGCCTCCGCCCCAGGAAGAGAAGACCGAAAGCGTCCCTAGCCCCTAACTAGCTAATGACTGAAGTCTGTGGCAGTGCTTGGTTGCAGATCAGGAAAACAAAGGAACAGCCCAACATTTTACAGCTGAATTTGTATCTTTTTAGGGGAGGCCAATGCAGTTTCCTCACAAGCAAGGGGGAAGGAATAAACTAAGTTCAAGGGCCTCATTCATTCAACAAATATGAATCATGCATATTGTAGGTAGCAATCCCCATGTTAGTGAACTAACAATCAAGGATTGATAAAACACGAACCCTGCCCTTTGGGAGTTTGCAGTCTAAATTGTAGTTCCTAGTTGTGATTAAATTTCTTGATTGTGTTTATATATATTAATCTCTAATAACATGTTAGTCTTCATAGAAGATGTTAAATCTGATTTTCATTTGATCCTATCATAAATGCACTATGAAATAATTATTTGTATTTAGGCATTTATTGGTATAAGCATGAGTATCTTTCCCAGAACAATGGATCTAACAGATTGGATCTAATCCCATTAGGAATTAGAAATGCAGAAAAAAACCTAAAGCCAACATTGTATTTTATGCTAAGCCAAAAAAGAAAAGAAAAGTCATGTTTCACTTACCTTCTGTCCATGTCTGACTTCCATTCAAATTTTATCTCTTCTGTGACACCATCTTTTGAAAGTCTCAGCTCAAATAAACTTCTTTAAATATCTGCAATATTAATATATTAACATGGTCTATTTTAGTTCACTAGTGAGTATCGGTAGTGTATATCAGAATCACTTCGGGAGTTGTAAAAATACAGCTTTCCCGCTCCCACCTCTGAAATACATATCGGTTCAACACAGAGAGGGGCCTGGCATCTGGAGTTTTAAACAGCTCATGACACTGATGTCCCTGTGCGGGTAAGAACCACGGCCCACATCACACTCCATAACCCGGCATTGTATAGTAGCACATGACCCGTAGTGCATTTATAAGGTCATCATCTTTTGTGTATAGGCACAGGCTTGTATTTACTTTGCTAACTATAGCATAGAGAAATCTATAGTAGCAGGAATTTCTACATTTTTTGTTGAAAAAAATGAAGGAATTTCCTCTCAGTAACCTTTATATAATACCACCTCCACTGTTTTTATACCCATATTCTTTATATAGTGGTATAACAAAATTGATGAGAAAGTATTGTTTATTCATCTTTATTTAAGATTGTCTTCCAGAAAGGTTTTGAAATTGAAGAAATGCGCAGAAAATTTCAGAGAAGGGTGATCTCTCAGTGCAGTTCAGCTTACACTCATACAAATCAACACTCTTACTTGGGCTATGGAAAGGAGAAAAATGAAAGATAAAAGAGAGTATACAGTACATTCCCTCACTAAGGAGTTAATATGTTAGGTGTTACACTAGGTGTCAGACAAGTCCCTGTGCACCTGAGGATTTTCCTTTGCCTCTGTGCTGTGTCTTCTATCTTGATAATCAGTTCCTCGTGAGACATTTGGACAGAGGTGGGAGGTGGAAGCCTGCTAAGAGGATTTCATCCTCCATCTCCACTTTTAACCTACGAGCTATCAGGAACCATGGCTACAAACATCCCTACATGTTCTGGGGTTCAAACCTCTGCCATGCAGAGCTCTTCCAGCATCAGCACAGAGCATGGGGCCAGTCCCAAGGATGGCGCCTAGCAAAAAGCAGTCTCTGGTAAATCGTCATCATTAATGTAGTGACATTAAGGCCTTGAAGTACAACCCAGCTGTACCGTAGTTCATTCGGCTCAGTGTCCTTTTCCTGTATTTTAAGCAACTTGGCTTTTAGCTGGGAGTGTGTACTTGGCTGGCTGAAGCAGGAGGACTGCAAGTTTGAGGCCAGACTAGGCAACTTAGAAAAACTCTGTCTCAAAAGAACAATTAAAAAAACCAAAGTGTGTGATCCAGCCCAGTGCTTCTAGTTACACACGCACACACACAGGCGTAATCCTCATAAAAAGTTACCACAAAGAATAACTGTTGATGTCTTTGAATACGGGAAGTGAAGTGAGGTCACTTCCATGGCCCGGCAGATGGGAAGGCAGAACCCATCTTCTGCCACACGTTGTGACATGGTCAGATTGTCACGGGCTTACAGGCTTGTCTGTCGTGTGGACAGTCATGCTGTTTCATCTCTGTTTCCTCGAGGAAAACAGTGACAATGCCTCTTTGGGTTTCTCTGAAGAGTTTGCTATACACGGCAGCTTTTCAGAGTCTAAGAAATTCAAGCATCCAGTAAGGGTTTCTTATTACAACACTTCATTATATTTCTAGCTAAGGCTGCCATCGTTCATTATCTTACTGAAACATCCTGAAAGTGAAAGGCACTGCTAGCAATAGTTACACTGGAATAACAGCTGTAAAGCAGGACACGAGGTCAGTCTGGCTACAATATCTTGCCTCTCTGAAAGCAAATTCCCACGAGCATATTATAATGGCCAGGAGAATGACATGGAATTCTGTGGCCCAAGTTTGGAAAGATGTTAATATGGGTTAGACTCAAGACGATGACAAAAGTATGTGCTGCCTGGGTCCCAACTCCCAGGAAACAAGCAGAGGAGGCACAGGGCTCCTGCTCACTGCTACCTCACTCCTAACTCCTCTGATCTGTTCAGAGGTCTGTCTGAAGGCCGGGTCCTGGAAGATTCACCTTCAGTGAGGAAAATTTAGGTAGAAACTTTCTGAAGTAGCATACATACTTCCTTGGCTCATTAAACAAACATATACCCTGTAATAATTCTTGACATAAATTATTTTTAAGTTCCAGGGGGTATAAAAAGAAAACAGCAACATGTCCTGAGTCTTCTAGATAACTGACTACCTGTTGGGTCATATTATCCTTTTGCTTTAGAACTAATGGGAATTTGGGGGCAGGAGCAAGATTTTGTTTTAATCTCCCACTCCCCTTCGTACAAGAAATAACTTGAACATGCATCACATTCGCTCACCAAAATGTATTTCCTTTTTGGTTGATTTTTTGCTTTTGTTTCTACTCTGTAAGTCAGGAATTTACAGCCTCAAATCCGGACAATATACTATATAGCATCATATGCCTATGAGTCTCGGTACATTTAGCTGCTACACTGTAAAATAAAACTAGGTTTCTCACTCTGGCAGTGCCTCGCCAGCTCTCAACCCACGCAAGCGTCCGCGTTTGGGCTCTGTCTGGGTCACGACTGTTTTGCACCCGTCTGATAGGCAGAGTTCATAAATGAGATCCCAAGTGGACAAGGTGACTCACTGCACTGGAACAAACCACCAGTTTCAGGTGCACCCCAGTCCAGGTTTTCTGTTGGAGTCTCGAGGGACACCTTTGGAGCCTTAAGCAGTCCCACCGGCTGATCTCACCGGGTGTCGGTTCACTCATGGCGAAATTAACAACAGGAGCAGCTGTCAAACATACACAGAACAAAACAAATTTCCACCTCACCTTTGTGTGTTTAAGGGTGTTTTGTATTCTGCTGGGTTTTACAGAAAGTTTACTTTAAAACAGTGTCTCTGAGAAAGTTTCTTTTTTAAAGAGATGGAATAAAGATGCTGACAGCCGACTGACTCATAACCTTGTCTACCAGCAGCTGAGACACCACTATGAGGTGGTGGGTATTGTGGAGGGCAAAGCTGGCTTGGTCTTGCACTAGTATATCGAGGGGCACCAGCATCTAGGACCTCATTGTTTTCCACCTCATAGAAGCTGCCTATTTTCTAGCAACCAAAAGCAAACAACGTGCTGCTCAGTGGCTGCCCACTTAATGCTCCTGTGCTACTTCCACACCCGAGTTACTTGATAAACAAACTCTTAAGAAGTCACTTGAGAATTAAGTTGATGGAACCTCAAGTACTATTAAAATTTCTCAGGAGTTTTGCAGTATATCACATTTATCTGCTAGGGAATATAGAGTATATATCAGTATTAAAAATTTGCTCTCATATGAGAATGAAAGAGAAATCAAACATTTAGAAGAAAAAGGCCTACATAACAAACTTTTCAACCTTGATATTGCAGATCAAAATAGGATTCTAGAAGAAGGGGCCAGCTTAGACCAGTGAGAGAGTGTTTTAACTGCTTTCTTATCTTGCACCACTGATATTCCTACTTTTCTTATTTAAAAACCAGCATGGTTAAACCACTAGTTCACTGGGTGGTGTATTAATTCGATACCTTTAATTTGGCAGAAATTTTTGAAGTTACTGAAAAATTATTCTCACTGAAATATTATGATTCAAAATGCAGTACGATAACATCTGTATTTTGTAGTGGCTTGGACACAGCAGTATTCTAGTCGTGGCCTCTCAGTGACATAGAAATCTGAATGTTTTCCGTGGCTATAGGAATGAGATCATAAACCTTCAATTTTACTTTCAATTAAAAGTCAATAGGGGCCAAAGATTCAGCTCAGTGGTTCTGCCACCTGCCTCACAAGCACAAGGGCCTGAGTTCAATTCCCGGTAAAAAAAAAAAAATCAATACAGTATGTTAATTAATAGCCCAGTTATTCATAGTGCATTTTCATTTGTCAAAGATTAAAGTAGAATGACATATTTTAATAATATACTAGGAATACGCTCTGGGTGTTATTTTGTGAGTATAAGATGTAAATTATTGGTGCTGAATCTAGTCAGAATTACTGGAAAATACTTAAGTGCTTTAGTTTATACGTTTTTCTCTCAATCCAATATAAGGGTGTATTTTGAAATGTAAGGCAAATTGTGTCATTTATAAGTAATGCTTACATTTTCTCCAAAAAGAGAGTTGAATTTATGGCTAATTATGGCAATTTTCCTGTTTTAGATAAATGGCTCATTTAGCAGATAATTTTTTTTTCCTATACTTTGTTGTTTCAAAGTAGGAAAGAATATTCCAAATTACTCAGCCTTAAAATTGTAGGTGAGGTAAATATGTGATGAAAGAAGTTTGTACAAAAGTCCCTGATTTAGGGACATGTGAGGTGTGAACTTTCACAGTTAGTGTTATATCCACTACTTGATACGTTTATAAAACAGACTGAATATAGTTTCAACACATTAGTATTAGCAATCAGGGTTATTTTGAGAATCAAAATTCACTGTTCCAGGAAAACAAAGTCTAAATACTAAATGAAATAAAAAATCATATCTAATTAGATAATTATATAAAAAATATAAAGTATCTGTAATACATCTTCCTATTTCTCAAAACAAATCAGTCTCAGAAGAAAAGGAAATGATATCTAATCAAATATTTACCAAATATCATTATAATTTATCTCTTTAGTAAATACAGGCACTAGAAACGCTCCTTAGCATATTAAGAATCACATTTTTTGGATATTTTAGGTATAGTTTAAAGATCTCTCCTTTCCAGCTGCACTCTTTGCTGCCTCCCTTCCCTCTGGGGGCAGTGGGAGGTGAGGGACCTCAGCAGCAGATGGTCCATGTGCTTGCTTTGCCTGTGCGGTGAGCAGTGGAGGTGTCACAGAGGGGCCCCTGATGTGCAGGTGGCAGGGAAGCCACGAGGCTCTGAGCACCCGGATCCAGAACTGCTTGGCTCTGTCTGATCCCTGGACCAAACGTTCATGAACTCCCTTCAGATTCGGGAGGAGATTGGACCTGAAACTGAAGAAGCCCATGACTCTCAAAGAGGTTGCTTTTACATGAGAACAGGAGCTCATCTTCTGCACGGCGTAATACAGCAGATGAATCACAAAACAGTAAACTATGTCTTGGTTTGCCATGGAAGCCTTCAGCAGTGGATTTGTGTCAAATTAAGTATTTCTGGGTTCTTGTAGTGAATGCACTTAACCAATAAATGTAGACAGAACACAGTGGACCAAACAACAGATTCCTTCCTCATGATTCCACTTATGGAACAGGCCCAAGTCTCCGAAATGCTAAATGAAATTGTTTAGTAAATTAAATTAAGATCAACTGCTGATCTGTTTAATTTAGACTCAAACCTTCTGGGAAGTTTTCCTCCAAACAGAGTTCTTGCTTTACAATTAGGAAATTGTTGTGAATTTAGTTTTTTTGCAGACCAAGCCAAAATTAGACTTTAAAACTCAGGGCATTTAGAAATCTCAATTATCCAATAATTCTGAAATACTTCTTTAAAGATGGAAGGATGAATATAAGTACTATCAACAATGGCTATTATGCTAATTCTTATTTAGAGGTAGAATGACAGCTTGTTTTCTTTCTTTTGAGTTTTTGTAATCATACACACTAGAGTAATGGTGTTAAAATTGTTATATATTTTAAATAAAGATAAGGATGATATTATTCCTTAGCATCTTAAACTTTTAATTAATTTCAGTTCCAATCTCTCCTAGTTAAAAATCAGGAAAGAAATCTATCTAATTTAGCTATTACAAACCCAGCAAATACTTTTATGATCATAAGACTCCTGATTGTGAATGAGTTCATATACGTGACACTAACCTGCCTTTTGAAGTATTTGGTGGCTGGTTTGTCTTGAGTAGGTGTGTAAACACCCATGAGTAAATCACAAATAAATGTCTAGTACAGCAATCGCTGTACAGAAACAGGTTTGCCTTTCGTCAACCCTGACTGTTCCCGCTTCTGTCATCAGGCGCTTCCACGACAACGATAACTCTGGTAGCTTGAAGGTGACGTTTCAGCCCAGCTCCCAACATTTCAAAGTCATGCTTCTTTCCCTTAGTTTTTGCTTGAAATTTTAAATTTTTTCTTAACTTCAAAACAAGGTAAGATATTTTGCCCGGCTTTCTTTACAGAGTTGTTATGACTATTAAATACAATATTATCTTAGAAGTTTAAAAATGCATCAAGGCCTCTTTACATACAGATCAAATGATAACTTGTATAAATCATAGCTTGTACATAAGGAATATTATGTGACTAGAAAAATATGCAGGGAAGTCGACATAATTACTCATTTAGTTAAATTTGACAAATGCTTCCTATTACAAACCTGGACCAATTGACTAGTTTAGATAAAAATGGTAGCCTTTCCCTAAAACAGCTTGATACATCTAAAAGTATCTTAGCTGCATGTCGTTAAGAAGCCAGTTTCTTCTGAGCCTGCTTTAGTCGGTCACAGGCTTTCATTTCCAGTGTCATCTGCATGCATTTCCTTGGGTGATGTTTTGGAATTATAGAATTAGTGGTGGCAAACCATGCATACTGAGTAAATACTACTTAAATTTACAAACCCCTTTGAGTTAAATCTTGAAAGGATCAACAGTCCTCTGTAACTTCTGATCACTAATCAACTCATCACTAAGTTTCACTACTAACCATTTGACACCCTATGTTAAACATTTCCTATTATCTAAACGTGAAAAATAAGCAATCAATACTTGGGATACTGGGGAGTTAATGAGTCCAAGGGGGTCTACTTTTAACTCACAGGGTAGAGTACACAGAGCTACAGGACCCTTATCAGTTAAGGATAGGTTCTCTCAAGCATCAATATGTGCACAGAATGCTGTATTAAGAGTATTTCAGCATACCCATAGTTCCCATAGAATTAGTACTTCCATATTTTCATATTTCCAGACAACTCTAAAGGTATTCAAGATGCAGTATTTGTAATTTTCTTTAAAAACCATAATTTTTAACTACTATCCCCTGTGAGAGGCTGGTACAAAGTTTTATGTCTTATTTGCAGATATATACACATTGAACACATAAAGTTTCCATAAAGCGTTTCGAAGGGAAAGTGCAATGGTCTAAAGAAATAATTGTTCAGAGCCAGCTGTGGTGGCACAGCTCTCAGGAGGCTGAGGTAAGAGGTTCTCCTGAGTCCAGGAGTTTAAACAAAGAAAGAAAAGAAAAAAAACGGTTACGGAATAGACAAGAGAAGTTCAAGACATGTTGAATTCTGCTTATGTTCTGCAACAGGAAAGGACAGTTTTAATTTCTAAATCTATTGCTTGAAGTGCAAACTTGCACGAAGGGCGATTGGTAAGAGCGTGGGCTCTCAGGCAGCGCCATTTCTGTGAAGTAAGACAGCTGCCTGTATTCTTCACGTTGCCGCCTGCTGCATTCACCTCAGCGTAGCTAACGGCTCTTTATCAACCCTCTAGCTCTATTATTGTTCTTTGCAAATCTATTTCTGCTTCTCATATTCATTTTCATTTTAGACTCTTACTATAATAAAGAGAAACCAGCATTTCAATAGTGTGCTCACCAGGAAACACGACTGCCGGGAAAGCCATCTTATTTTGCAGTAATACAGACTGAGACAGATCAATACAACGGAGCATGTGTTCCACAAAAAAGATAAGTGACTGTGATTATTTCTTTAGCAATGTAATTTTCTAGTTGATTTTTATTTTTCATTAAATTGAATTGTTTGGTTATCAGGATCTCTCAGCCTGAATGAAGGCTAACCTCTGTACTTCAGTGTGGGAAAGGCGCACCCAGCAGTGGATGGACAGGTGCAGTCTGGCATTATCTCTGGAGATCAGGGACCCTGGGCAGGACTCAGTGTCTTGAGCCCATTGCAAATCTATCACGCAAGTTGCTGAGAAAATAACCTAAGTAATTTTTAAAAACACTTCGCACAGTGACAGGCATTGTGCACTCCATTATTGCAAATGCCTTTCACTTTATTTTCTTATTAGAAAAGCAAGTGTACCAAATTCTTGGTAGGCTCGCTGTCATTTTAGCCGTATTTCAATGTTAGCAATACTTGTGCAGCATTCTCTATGATTCTTGTGCATGAGCACTTAGTACCTACTCTAAAGATACTTGATATATATTGCTTATGAATATAATGAACTTTTTTAGCAACTGTGTTCTAGTGCCTATGTTAACTGCATATTGAGGATATTTTTAAAACTGTGTAGGACTGGGGATGTAGCTCAGTGGCACTGTGCCAGCCTGCAAAGCGCTAGGTCCCAAGTTTGATCCCTGGTACCAAAAAGAAAATGTTTAAGCCAGTTGTGGTGGTGCACGCCTATAATCCCAGTACTCAGGAAGCTGAGGCAGGAGGATCGCTGTGAGTTTGAGACCAGCCTGGTCTACATAGTGAGCTCCAGGTCAGTCTCACCTACATAGTGAGACCCTGTCTCAAAAAACAAAAAAATAAAAACAAACAAACAAACAAAAGAAAACATTTAAGTTGCAAATTGATTTGGATAATTTGAATGTTTTATGGACTAAACCTTCATTTACCCATTTTATGTACACTGTGAAGAGATCTATCTGAAAGTTAAAGTTTTTAGACAATAAAAACTAACTAGTTTAGGGAAATGTATTAACCAAGTCTGGGTTGATATACATGACCCTGGTCATTTTCCTTTATCTCATAATCTATGCATACTTGCTGTTATACTTATGAGGAAACTGCAGCTGGAAAAGTTAAAGTAGTTTTGTTTCTATCTAGAGAAGACTCACTGTTTAGTTTGAGTATATTAATGTAGTTTTAATCACACACATGCACACACACAGACATGTGCACACCTATCTTATGGAAGTGGTCATTCACCTTTCATCACAAGAAATCAAAACTCATTTCTGAAAATTAAAACTGTAAATATTCATATAGAAGCATCCCATTTAAAATAAGTAAGTAAATAATAGCAATGGAAGAATGAAAGGAAAGAAAAGAGAGAAAGGAACTCGGGATTAACATCAATCTACAGGAAAACTATCTCTGAGGGGTAAAATTACAGTTTTTTACATTATACACATTTTTTACCATAGTTATGGTTATTTTGTAATCATGAAAACGAAAACATGTCACACAAAAATATCATCCCTCACAAAAGTACCTGTTCACAGTCAATTCTGCCTCATTCTAAGACAAACACGATTTGTGCCTAGGTGATTACTAACTGCAATTTCAAAAGTCTTTAATGAGCTACGCTAATTCCTCCTTTTGGAGGTTATCAACGAAAAATGGATTCCAGAGAAGTTTCTCAGAGGAATGTGACAATACTCACTTTAAAATTCAGTGCTCAAGTGCCCAACAGCAATATGAAAACATGCTCAATGTTACTGATGAGCAGGAAAACTGCAAATCAAAACCAGAACAAGATATCACCCTACCATCATAAATGGCTCATATCAAAAAGACTGCAGGAAAGGGCAACTTTGTGCCCTACTGGTGGAAATGAAAGGCAGTACGGCCACTATGGAAAACTGTAAAATCTGAAGCAACACGAAAGCCACCCTAAGGTGCCCAAAGGAGACTGAGTTGGATGCCGGATACCGCAACCCTCAGGTCTTGGCTGATTCACAGCAGCTGAGAGACAGAAGTAGCCCGAGAGTCCACTCACGCAGGGGTGCAGACACTAGCACCCACGCACAGCAGAGTAGCCTTCAGCTGTAAACGGGGACAAAACCTTGTCATTTGCGACAATGTGGATGGAACTGGGGATTAAATGAAATTTTCCAGAGAACTGAAAGATAGCACTCACAGGTGTAATACACAAAGCTGTTCTCAGAGGTTGGAAGAGGAATATGGTCACCAGAGGCAAAGACAGGGGAGGGAGGGTTCGAGCAGGGCCCGTCGGGGGTACTGCGTTACAGTCAGGTGGGAGCAGGAGACTGGTGTATGTTGCCCAGTAGGCGGAGCATGGGTGACAATAACATGCACACAGAAAAGCTAGCAGAAAGGATGCTGGATGTTTTGCCATAAAGAAATCAAAGGTTTAAAGGTTTAAGGAGATGGGTGTGTTTAAGGTCATTTAAGTATTACCCAGCACATACATAGATGAAGACAATATGTGCCCCCTTTAGTATGCATATATCATTTTCATGCTTTTATGTATCAGCTAAAAATAAATTTAAATATAAAGGAATAAAGGAATGAAAACTTGCAAGTGTCCAAATAGACATTTCCCAAATAAACAATAACCTGAAGTTTTCCCTCTGTTCTCTTACCTGCCCACGGGCTGCTGGGAAAATGACGTGAGGTGCTAAGTATCAGGATGTTGACAAAGAATGGGAAGACTGTCTTGAGGGGCAGAAAGGTTGGCTCTGAGGTTATAAGGAGTAAGGAAAGTTCTGGTAGCAGAAGTCGTTCTCAGTCAGGATGTGAACAGGACCCGTGTGTACTGCACCTGGCGTGGGGATGACTCAGGGTCGGCTCCAGCTGTGCTCCGGTTCCTCTTAGGGCCAGGTGTGGCGGAGCACACCTGTAATCACCAGCTACTTAGGTGACTGAGGCTGGAGCACCACAAGCTCAAAGGCAGCGTGAGTGACTTCGTAGGTCCCTGCCTCAAAATAACATTAAAATGAGCTGGCTCGCCCCTGAGTTCAGTTCCCAGTACTGATTCTCTTATAAATAAGATTCTCTTATAAATAAACAATTCATTCTAGGGCACTGTGAAGTATGAAGCATGGTAGACGAGAAACTTAAGCAAAATTGGCGTTGAGTCGCTTGTTACCAAGTGTGAAGATGGTTCATTGTGCTGGAGGAAGCAGATGCAGGCAGGGACGCTGGATGCTGCTAAGGCACCTGTGGCTGGGAGGCAGCCCCCTCCTTTGTAGAGTAGAGTATGAGGGGCTGAGAGGGAAAACAGCGGATTAGGGAGAGTGACCTTTCTTTTCCACTGCAAATAATCTTTCAGGTACCAATTACTCATTACATAATACACGTAATCCCCAGAAAGTCAAGCAAATGAATCCTTCTGATGGATGTGGAAAGCTGGCGCCTGTCAGTCAGAAGCACATTACCTTTCCATTAGCTAAGATGTTTAATAGGAAACCAGAAATACTACACACTGTATTGGTGACAGCAAATGCTTTCAGAAGAATATATAACACTGACCAATACCTTCTCTTGTGTGTGTGTGTGTGTGTGTGTGTGTGTGTGTGTGTGTGTGTGTGTGTTTTGAGACAAGGTCTCACTCTACAGATCAAGCTAGCTTTGAACACATGTTATTGCCCAGGCTGGCCTCTGAACTCAAGGCAACCCTCCTGCCTCAGCCTCTGGGATTACAGGTGTGTGCTACTATTCCCAGATCTACTTGTGTCCTGCATGGCTTATACACAGTTATTTGTTTTGAAATTAGCCTTTACTCTTTAAAGCAGAGTTATGATCTATGTATTGAAGAATGAAGCCTTAAACTGCTTTCATGCTTATTTAATCATGTAGTTTTCTACATGTGAAAATGGACTTTAGATTATAAATGACTTAATTCTACGAAGACTATAGCCATGCTTTGGGAAAAACGTAGGACAGCTTCATGTACATTTTTCTATGTTACATCAGGAACTTTAGAAGGAGGATAACTTTGAGAGAAGACCAAGTAAGTAAGATGCACTTCAATAAGAATGTGGCAATGTATTTAAATGAATATTTACTATATTGCTACAGAATAGAAATTGTGTTGGGAAACATGGGTTGTCAAAATTTATTTTAAGCATTGCTTTTTCTACTTATTGGCAATGTGTTATATTACTTCCTCTTCTGTAGATAATATTTTACTTCCTTTGCATGCTTTAGAGAAATACAGGTGCTTAAAAGTAAGTTTTCTTTAATTTATTAGTACATGCTTCTATTTACTCTAAGGAATTGGTAGGTGTACATAACATATTTCAATTCTTTTTTCTCCTTCAGTCTACACCCTTTTTATGTTTCTGGTATCACATTCATTCATTTTATAAGACTTTATGAAGTTAATCATCATATATACAGATTAAAAGCCAGACTTATAGGCCTAGGAACATATAAAACATGGAAGACACTTACACTAAGTCAAAGTACAATTTTAGATTCATTATCTTCACAAAGATAAGTTTTGATGTTAAAATTCTAGAGCTCTGGCTGACACGTAGGCTCACAAGTCAGAAGGTTCCACTGATTTTATTGTTAGTACTATTAATGCTGTGTCTTTATACAAACCCGAATCTTGGATTCGGTTTTATGAGCTATCCTGCTGCCATACTTATTTGCTATTATTTATCATAAGCTCTTTCTGCAGTGAGGATGAAACCTCTGCCCACGTAACCGGTAAGAGCAGCACGTGGGTCACTTTCAGCTACAGGAAGCGCCACAGTCACATCCAGGGCCTCGGCCGTTCCGATCACTCTGTATTTCCAGAAAGGAAACCCAACAAAACAATGAAAACCTGTAATCTGTATTACACAAACCAAAAGACATGGAGATAGAGTGCTGTAGCTAAAGGACTGAATTTTAAAGGTGTGAAAGTGGTTTTCAGAACACTTATATAATTTTAATTGAACAAGTGAAAAACAAGAGTTATATTTTAATAACAAAATTTTAAAAATCGTTTCCTTTCAAAGACTTCCTGAGATGCTTTTATTTATGATTTTGTATCAGTTTCATTTAAAAATTGTTAGAGAACTGTCTCTAAGCTTAATGGCCTTAGTTCTGTTAATAAATCAAATGTGAAAATCACTGAAAAATTATGAGACCTAAAAACACTATTTGGGTTCTTAAATGGTATCAAATTTATTCACGCTTGAATGTAGTGCAAGTGTTAAGGCATCAGCCGGTGTTGCTTTCTTAGCGTGGTCTTACTCTCTAAGGCGCTCGCTCCGTGCCAGGCTTGGCCGCGGGCTTGGGGAGGCCCCACTGTCACTGTCTGGGGCGCCAGGGCAGCAGGGCCACAGCTCGTGCTGGGCGGCTTCAGCCTGAGCCCGATGG
>NW_022900939.1:46661004-46721936 GCF_012274545.1 Fukomys damarensis | reverse complement strand
TCGGCCCTGCTCCGCCCAGCCCTTCAGACAGGGCCTGCGGGTGCCCAGGCCTGCAGCGCCGCCCCCTCACCCCAACCTGGTTCCCCTGGCTCTCCTCTCTGCCTTGACAATCGCGGTTCCCGCGGCGTGGATACAGGCGCACAGGCGCCTTCGGAGTCTGCTGCTTAACATGCAAGCTTTTTGTTCCGCCTGCACCAGGCTCCGTGCCTCAAAATGCGCGCTTCTGAGCCTCAAAGTCCTCTCTTGCAGGTCTTTGTTTGTGAGCTTTAAACAGCTTTTGCTCTTGTTGAGCACTGGTGTTTTTGCCTCCAGTTACTGCAGGCCCAGATCTCACCACGGTGAGAGAGCCCCGGAGCCGCAAGACGGCAGGATCCAATGACTACAGCGAATCAACTCCACCACACGGACTAAAACAGGGAACAGTTACAGAGCTGGGCCTTCCTGCCTCGCCTAGTAAATCAAGCCTATTGGTTGAAAAGGACAAGGAGAAAAGCAGGACATCAGGCTTAGAATGCTTTCTCCTTTCACTTTATAAAAACAGCAGCTTAAAGTGATCGAATCAGACTGAGGATGTTACTGGAAAATAAACTTTCAGAATTCCCGAAACTTTGGATCTCTGATGTTAAATAAGATAGTGACTGGCTCAGCTACTGGGGGAGGAGGCAGGCCTAGCTTGAGATCCTCACGGTTCCGGCTCTGACGCTCCCCTCTCCAGGCTCCCGAACCCAAGGACGGAGCCCTCCCGGGCCCAGAAGCTGCGGGCGGTCCTCAGCATCAGGTTCTGCCCTCCTTCTCCCTGCCCACCTCGATGGCTCCGTCCGGCTCTGTCCTTCCGGTCCTAGCAATTCAGGCCGCTCTGTGTGTTGCAGCTCCTCCCCAAGGCTGGCCTGAGTGACAGATGTCCCTGTAGCAAAGCAGCCAGTCGGAAGGTCAGCTCCTTTTTCCTCCCTTCGGACATCATGGCCGGCGCCCTATCTCCTGTGAGCCCAGCCTGTGCCCTGGAGAGCTGTCTTGTGAGGCTTTCAGCCGAAGCTTACCGGCTAGCACTTTCAGCTCCTGTGCACCGAAAGCAAGCCTAAATTTCCACCAGTACTCGGTACTCTGGAACTATTAGTTAAACAGAATGGCACTTGAAAAAAATTTTTTTCCCCATTCACCTGCTCAAAATAAGAACCAAGATGGATCACGTAAAGGTGCAAATTTCCAATGATGAACATCATTATATTGTACACCTAAAATGCACCAAACATGAATTAAACAAAGCAGACTGGCAGATGAGACAGATGAGCTTGCTGAGCCATGGGGGGTGAGCGAGAAGACAATGGAAGGTTCGTACTTTGTGCGACTCCCATGGACAGGACGCAGGCTCGGGCTGGACGCTATGCAGTTTTCCCCGCTTTATCTTAGTCAGGGATCTGACTCCATTCTCAGACTGCAGAGTAAAAGCACTGATACGTTTAGCGCAATTAAGGAGAGTAGTACCTTGTCAGGGGCAGTTGTTCAGAGCAAAGAAAGGGGATAAAGATTAACTACAAGTTCTTGTTCCATTTGACAAGCTTTTGAATAAATTCAGAAAGCTTTGCCAGTAAATACCAGATCAGATCTTTATTGCAAAGATAAAAATGACTCCATTCCTCGACAACAATCTAATCCTTTTCAGATTTCAACAAGCAGCATTCAGTGTCTTAGCCCACTGCTTTAGCTTTGCATGGTATCACATTTTCATGTTATTAAAGATCGTCTAACTCAAAGAAGACAAAAAACAACCTTACCTCTTTCCTTCTTAGTCCATAGCATCTGCTACTCCGTTATGTGTTGCTTGCTTGTGCGTACCTGAAATAGTGAGAAACAATAGAATAAAATTAAATATAACTCAACAGCATTTTGTGCGAGGCAAATATTTACAATTTCAATTGATGACAAACACACACTTTCATAAAACTATTAGCATGCAACTCCAGCTGCAAAAACTGCGCGGCAATACGCCTAAGCTGGTTAGCAGCAAAAAAAGTAAACCAATCACATTGACAAAAAGCCACCATGAACAAAAAAACTATATTTAAAAAATTAACAGTTTTGGTATCATCCCTACCATCAAGTCTTTCGCTTTCTTTTTTCCATCAAAATTGAGCTTACGTTTGATGTTAGCAAGAGTTGCATTACTATTATTGTTAATTTTAGTTCTGTTTATTGCCTTGAGGGTTATATATTGTAAAATAATTTTGGTGCCTCTAGTTAATGTTAATTAGCTGTTTTAATAGCCTACAGACCTATTTGTTATGGTTTTTGTAGGTTTACTTTTTTAACTATCAGGAACTTAATAACTGAGAATATTTAACATTACTCTTGCATAGGCAAAATTACAGAGTTAGGTTAGGGTTACCTTTAACGTTTAGTCATCCTGTGAATCCTGCGACATATTTCCTTAACAATCACCAGCCATCAAGTCTGACAGTCTCAAAAGAAATATCAGCCTCTACACTGCCTTCAAGGGCGGTGATATTTAGCACTGAAAATTACAAATAAAGTTTTTGAGGTTGAATCGCAACAACTGGCCGGTGACACTGATGATTTGTTTGTCAAAACAAATTGTTATCAGCTACAGAAATGAAGTCCACACACTCCTTTGAGTGAACACAGCCAAGTGAGTCTATGCAATGCGCACATGTTGGATGGGGTATTTGATGTGCGGGGAAAACTCGAAGGTTGAAGAACTGGCATTTAGACAGGGGTAAGCGGTAATCTTACCTCTTTATACTCCATTACTCTTTCTCACGAGAGACATGCTAATGCAAACAAGTCAATCAGAATTGGTGTTTAGCAAGATAAAGCTTAGAGGATAGTTTAAAATCCATTTATTATTCTAAATCCAGCTTTTCCATTAACATGTTATACATTAGTGTTTACTAACCATGACTCACGTAACAGTTTAGTTTGTTAACTTTTAAATTATTTAACAACCATAAGTTATTAATACATTTTAAAGTATTACACAAATAGCTTAAAACAGGCTTGGGTTCATTTTTGTAATTTTTAAATAGAAAACATTTTAGGCATCTCTTGAAGAAGAAATAAAGCAAGCATTTAAAGCTAGAAAACAAGTAATTCCAAATTTAGTTTTTACAAAAGTTTTCAGCTTTATTGACAAATTATGGCAAACATATTTGACAAATTGTGGTTTCCTATTTAGAGAAGCTTACACATGGAACTTTATGTGTGTTTTTTTTCTTTTTTAACAAATACAGGTTAAAACACTGAACAAATTCAGTTAGCTACGTACATACAGTAGCCGCTTGTTTTCAACCCCATTAAAACAGCATTTAAAATTAAATTTACAAACTTAATATTGAACATCTTCATCTAACTAACAGATATTAAAAGACAAGTTAAAACATCTTATCTACAACTTTATTATCAGCTAGTTCAAAAATCATATAACAGGCTTTAGCAACCCTAAACATAGTTTCTGCTAATTGGTTGAGACTCAAAATCTGATAACAGATTCATGCTCTTTCTTAAAAAAAAGAAAGAAAGCAAAAGAAAAAAGATTACACACAACAGTGAAGAACAACCAAGAGAATATCATCCTACTGAATGTTTGTAAACTATGCTTGTCAATGTCTCCCTCAGTCTGTTTTTTAAAATAACCCTAGCATCAATGTCACCAACAGCATAGAAGGCAATACAAGAAATACATGGGGGCTCACGGGTAGCTACCCCTAGAACAGAAAAGGCAAACGAAAGGACTATTACTTGTGTCGTTGCTGTGTATGTGGAGACCAAGGCTATGCACTGTCTCAGTGAGGTCACAGGCGAGGAGAACCTTCAATATCTACCATAGGGGTGCTCCCTGTACCCGCCTCTGGCCGACCGCGGGGGTGGCGCCTTCAAGCTGGAGCGGGTGGCAGCCCATTCTTCTGGTGCTAGGACAAGAGAAAGACAGTAACACGCACATAACTTCAGTGACCAAAGAAAACAGGAAAAAAAGTATTTTAAGACACAATCGTCCACCAAGAAAGGAGACTAAAGGCTCTCAAGGATGAAAGCTAAAGTCTTACTACTTTCCCTACAGCTCCAGAGATGACACTTTCACGGTGTTTTTCACAGAACAGGAAGTTAAAGTCCTTGGCTATGTGTGCATTCATTATATGTGAGAGCTCAGTGTCACAAAATGGAAAGAGGACTGTATCAGTGTAACCTACTATTCCTTTAGTCTTTTTACAGACATCTAAAAGGAATTGCATGTATGAACTAGTGTTGTTAGCTCTTGAAACTTCAGAATTACATAGAAGCCCTATACAAAAAACACAAACAAAAACAAATTAAACAAGGAATAACTAATGCCTGTTCTCTGTCCCACAGACTGATTAGACAACTCTCCAGGGTGGGACCTAGGCTGGTATTTTGCAAATGCTCTGCAGATGATTCTTATGTGGTCAGTCAGAGAGGTGTTGTGTTAAACTGTATAAGATGAACTGAGACATCAGCAGGGTGTAGAGTAGAAAATATGCAGGAAAAATAAGTAAAAAATTTCTCACATAAACTTTTCCAAATAACTCAGAAAATAAAGACATACTTAATACACTAGGTAGACTCCTCATTTATAAATTTTATTAGCTACAATGCTATGAAATCACATTCTAAAATAAGACACAACCAAGCTATCGAGTCCCACGGAAAATAGCTGCTGTGAAGTCTGGGTCCCCAGAAAACGAACTGAATTTGTGCGGACAATATAGCTGCCTGACTCTAGAAACTGTGGGATCTGAGTCTTTTAGTCAGAATTCAGTTTCCTAGCGAGCAGATAGATTTTGTGCACCAGTCCATGAGAGAAGGCAGTGTGTACTTGGAGAAGGGAGTCACTACAAAGACAGACATACAGTGACCCTGACAGCTGATTAGAAGGGGGTGTGGTAGGAATATACACTGGGAAGTGTAACATTTAAATGAAACCAAGGACAAATGATATAGGATGTTTATTCCTGGATAATGCAAGTGCACCTAAGAATTTGTTTAAAAAGATTACTTGTAAAGATAAGAAAAGTTTAATTGTCCTTACTATAAGGCAAAGGAAAATAATCTTTGACAAAGGAAGACAACAAAAAGTTTATCAATACTGGAAAAAATTTCACTTACATGGATAAATACCAAGTTTCTGAGGATACACTTTACCATAACATCCTAATTACAAGTTATATCACATGATAACCGAAGAACTGTTTTTCACTACTGAGGGTACATGCTTATGTATATTTCAGTATGTGATGGGATATAAAATAGGGATAGGAAACTAATAAATATGAGAAATATTACCACTGTTTAGATACAGGCTTGCCTAAATCAGGGGTTGGCAAACTGGCACCGGGCCTAACTTGGCGAGCTGCCTGAATGTAAATAAGTTTTACCGGAACACAGGCGTATTTATTTACATGGCTGTTGTCCACAGATGCTTTCATGCAGTAGAGGCTGAGTGGAGTGACTGCGACAGAGATTCTTCTGACTTCGAGCCCAAGATATAGTCTGGATTGTGCAGAAAATGTTTGCAAACATCTCGAATGCATGTTAATTTCTTCTTGGAGGGAGCACGAAGATGTTGATCTTTCTAATGTGTTCTTCTGAAGATAGAAATTAGCCCCAATCTTTTTGATTTTTCAACAGACATTTTGGAAAAGAATTCCATGTATTTACTTCATTTGAAATAGCTAAACCTGTCTTTCACGTACTACAGAGGAAAATAGACTTGGCCAGCAAGCTTGAAAGTGTCTTCCCAGCCCTATGCAAAATAAATGTTTACTCCACATCTATGAGACATTTAAGAGTGTGTCAGTGCTCTTGTCCTCCTGGTGCTAACATATGACTCTTTCTTCCTGTTCTTAGCAAAAGAAATGTACAGGTCTTTGCTCCAATTGTTATAGAGTATTAGAGACTCCTGGGTCATGTACAGCGGGATTTAGGAGCTGAAATAATATAGATTTCCAGTTTTTCCTAGAAATCAAATCCTGACATTCTGAATGTTCCTGATAAATACTCTTGCAAAACAGTTAAACACTCCTCAGTAGAGTGACAGGAATAATCACCATATTCACCACCAGATATTTTAGAATTGCAAATTGGTATAACCTTAAGGACTTGACACTGAGGGCTGACATGTTTAATACCAATTGACTTGGCTTTATCAACTCTACCTAAAGCTCACTGACAAACTAAAAACTATTTCCTAAATGTTGGCAAAAGAGTGTCACCTTTCACTGTTACAAAAAGTGTAAAAACATTAGGTTTCTTTATAAAGAAGGTGCTCTGTGTAGTTTTCTATTTGCTTGTGAATTATACTTTGTCTTTCTTTGCTCAAGGTTAGGAAGATGAGAAACATTGTTAATTTACAATAGCTATGACTAGGAAGATTAACACGCAGCTAAAACAAATTCCTACCCCGAAAAAGTAAGTTTTAGATTTTCTAAGATTCCTCACTATTAGCAGAGGAAAACAAGGACTGACTTCACTTTATTCAGGTCTAGCTGCTATAGTTTGCATGTTTTCAATAACTACAGTGCCCTGAGATTAGGAAAAGCATGATTTATTTTTGTGATAGATTTTCTTCATTTTCACCTCTCCTAGTATCAGGAGGTTTACGTATAACCACTATTCACAACTGTCACGTAACACGAGCCAGTCTGGGCGTGGAGAGCAGCGGTCCAATGAACATGTATCCAACGTCATCATCTTTTTCCATATGGTTTGGCAGTCCTTTGTTTCTCACCAACAATACTAGGTTCCTGGATTTCTTTCCTTCAAGTATCACAGACAGATTCAGAAATCCAAAGGGAAGGAACCCTCAGCATGGAAAAGACCCAGTCACAAAGAGACAAATTGTTCCAAGGTCTCTTGTGATCGAGTTTCTGTGAACTAAAAAGTTACAAAATCTCCAAGTTATAATTTTTAGTTTATGTGCCCTCTTAGAATTCTACTATTTAGCAGAGAAGTGGGTTTAAAATTCTTCAGGGCTCCCACAAGTTTTGGCTCTCTGGCCAGTTGTTTCCAGTCCCATAATATTGTCTAGGATGCCCTTTTATAAATAAACGTAATTTCAGGCTATGGAAATTGAAAATGTCCTTGTCCTTTTGGAGAGTGCCCTTCCTTATGGAGGAAGTGAGACCCTCCCAGTGTGGAGATAATGGTCCTGCTGGAAAACTCGCTATGGTGTGAGTGTGACTCCAGTTCTTCTCAGAGCGGGTGCCGAACAACTGCCTGGACAAACGAAATCCCAGAAATGTGGTCCTGGGAACAGCAGCGGGGACGTGAGAAACAGATCAGTGACTTGCAACCATTTCTTGGCTTCCCGATTCAGATTTGAAGAGGCCATACAGTACATGAAATACAAATACATTCATGTTTATTATGCAAGTAACAAAGCATCATTAAACAAAGGTTTTTCTTTACTGCAGGCCCTGATGTACCCATCAATATACTACATCCTGAACATGAAGGTAGTTTAAGGAGGTGTAAGAAGATCCCAGAGGAAAACTAACATGAAATTCTACAGAGTGCAACATAATTATAAGAGGTATTTTAAGGAATGCTGGAAAAGCACAGAGGGAGGACTTACTAACTTGCATCATTCAGCTGAACTGAACTCTAATGCTCATCTTAAAGAAAGGTTTTTCTGAGCAAGTACAGCACCTGAGAACACAGGTGCGGCCTCATTAACTGAGGGAATCTGTTCAGAGCGTCCTGGGCTAACTGTGTTATGTCATCGGGCCTCGTCCCTCAGCTACACCCATCGGTCTGCGAGGAGAGAGGTCTACAGTGCCCGGTAACGGTGAGCGCACCGTAAATGCCTCTGCACCACATATAAAGGGCACAACTGCACAACACCGACAGACGCTAAACCCAATGACAGGAAATAAGCAAAACAGGAATGTTTGGAAAGGAGCTGTTAGCAATTAGGTGGTCAAACTCCATTTTGAAATGTATCAATATTTCTTTTAAAGTTACTCCTTTTTGAATTAACAGACTGCTCTTTGACCTGTGAATCAAGGTCACAGATGCCGTGCAGCACTGGAGAGCAGCATCGTAGTTGGATAAGGGAGAGAAGAGCAGCAGGAAATTACTTCTGCCCACTCGGTGGCTTTGGAAGTAGCAGCCTCGACTGCGATGCTTGTGGCAGAATCAGGGTTGTTACGTGAGAACCACATTTGTGGTAGAAAGAAAAACCTGGATGATTTTTAAAGCTGCAGGACTGTGTCCTTGCTTCCAGATTCTTAAAAGTCGTGGTCTTGGGGGGCGTTGTGTGACACATAGACACAAAGGGCATTCAGGACATGTAGGAATAGTGGAGGAGGGAACTTTTAATATTTGTCCTGCACTACAAGGTCACCTTCGGAGGAAGCTGCTTTAGAGGTCGGATCTAAGGGGTGCTGTTACCATGAGGACACAGACTGTGCCACACTTTGCTAGTCCTGGGTGGAGCAAAGGAATCTCAGAAAAGATCAAAATGTTTTTAAATCCACAACAAAGACCTGTATTTACTTTTGGTGCTCTGTAATTCACCGTAAAAACCACAACTAAAATATGATACCTAAATAAATCTCTGTATCACACACCGTGTGTCCCGGGTGTGAGGTCTGTGTGCGAGTTCCCCCAAGCCCGGAGTGGCCCCCTTGCTGCTCTCAGTTAAGTTTACGATCTCTCCAAGGGATGTCATTCCATCTGAAAGCATCCTTCTGGGATACGCTGCGGACTGCGTTAAAGCTATTTATTCCCAAAGACAGTGTGTGAGTCTGAGATGTTCTGCTGTGGTTCTCAGTCCCACCCTCTCAGGGGCAAGCACAAGTGAGGCGTTCTGTGTACCACAAACACAGACTCACGACTTTCCCACAAGGCAGGGAGTAACACTGCTCTCATCTGAAGGTGAGGAAACTGTAGCTCAGAGCTTAGCTGATGGGAAGATGTGGGTTTTTTTTTCTGTCAGGTTTATCATCTCTCCCCCATCTCTTTCACCTGACTGGAGTTCCCCTGGCTTTTTTTCCCCCTCATCATTTCCCCCCTTTTTTATTTTGGCTAGAAGACAGGACTTAATTTGTTTTACTCCCTTTGGGTTACCTAATAATTAGTGATTCCTACAGCAATTAATTACTCCAGGAGTGAGATTGCAGGCTTAATTCTGTGAGCGCGATCAGAGGTTGGCTTTGTTCCGGGCGCTCTCTTGTCGCCGCCCCGGCAGAGCAGCCTGGGGTGCTCGCCTGCCCCAGGGTCCCCAGTGCTCTGAGCAGTCAGTGGGACCTGGAGCTGAATGGCTGAAGAGTTGCATCCCCACAGCCTGTGTCCCCACCCTTCGAAGCTTGTGTCGATTACTGTTTTAAGATGCTCGGGTTAGGGAACCGTGCATCTGGGAAGGAACCGGAGGCAGCGTCTGTGAGCACAGGCAGCACCGGGCATTATGCTCCCAGGCGAGGAGGCATCAGTTTTCAGCTTCAGCTTCAGCCTGTTATGCGTTCAAGAAATTCAGTCAGCTCCTGGGAAGTGTTTACAGCTTCCATCACTCTTTCAAGTTTTTAATCAGACGCTCTTCACTAGAACACGTACCACCGGGGTAATCCACCCTGAGCAACAAACGGCCGGCCTCTCAGTACTCTGTTCTCAACTCTCCAATCGCAGGACGAAGAAGCAGGCCCTCGGTAATAACTGTAGAACAGGATACTGAAGTGTTTCACGTCCACTCTTGGCTTCCCTCAGATGGGCGCCTTCACCAGGTGCATCCCGGAGTCTGGCGGGGGCTGGAGCGCGGGTTCTGCCCTGCCTGTCTGGGACGCACCCTGCTGCACGTCCTCTAAGGCAGTGACCGCAGTGTGAACAGTCGCCAAGCCTCAGTCCCGCCTGGCCCAGGCACCTCACGGTCAGCTCGCCCCTAGGAAAGCATCCAGGCATTGGCGGTTTGGTTCCTCGCGTCCACGTATGGCAGTGACAGCAGACACTCGGGACCTGCGGCTGTGTGAACAGGGAGGGCAGTGTGCAGGCTCCATGTCGGCCATCCTAGACGTCCCTCTGCCCACTGTTGCTCCTGAGGCTGCTTCTGAAGTTTCTTTTTGCCATAGTGAAACTGAGCATGGTACTTGGCTTATCCACGAGTTACCCTGGCAGATCGTCAGATGTGAGTGGGTGGTGGGAACCTCCTGATTTACATCCAGCTAGTCAGAAGTAAGAGTGGCACGGGGTCCCCAGATTTGTCACGGGTATTTAGGAAGAATGCGGTGGGGAACAAGGCCTTTACCTTGTGGGGTGTGGCCGTACCCCATGCATTCCGCTTCTTTGCTTGCTGCCTCCCATCTCCCCAGCAGCCCAAGGTTTAGCTTTTTGTCCATGGCTGGCACCGTTTCTGCCAGAAGTTCTGGAAGCCAGACACTAACTGGGGTGTCTGTGCGCTGCCTGCTGCTGTCCTCCCGAGAACACGAAGGGACTTTCGTGAGCTCTTCCCGGATACCACAGGATCCAGACACTGAGCCGAACATTCTGCTTGTTTTCCTCTGCACGTCTTGTTACCCAACTAAGCTGAAAGTCTAACAGGGCACTGATGTGGTTAAGTCATATGTTCATTATAAAGGGACAAGGGCAGCAGATCATCAAACAGTGTAAACTCTTTTCAACGGGAATACTTTTTTCAACAAGCCATGCCTATATGTGTGTGTATAAAAGTCAGCTTTCACTGAGTCATTCTTTGATCAATTATGACATATTTTATAAAGGAAGGATGACACATTTATTTTAGAACAACATGTCTTGATCCTTTTAGATTCTACGCTCTTTTAATGAACACGTCTCCTTAAACTCTAGAAATGCTGTGAAGGCCTCAGGGTGGCCTAACTCTTCGATATATATTTTCTTAGTTGGCATACTTCCATGTGGGCAAGAAAATTTTTCCCAGCTCTATATTTTGTATTCTGTACTTTGTGCCTTAAAAGCAAAGCTTTTTCTATATTTTTAGTATAAATCCATGTCATATTAAGTAGACTTTATTGTACTTGACCTGTGCACTCTAAGATTCTGGCCATAAGTCACTCAACTTTCTTTTTTCTCTACAGTGAAAAAGACCGTACCATTAACTCAGTGGAAAGGAATCTGACAAAATTATTTTCCTATGGCTTGTTTTATTGTCTCAACAAGAGTGTTGCTAGGTATGAGTGGACTACAATTTTTTGTGGACTCTTATCTTTTGAGTCAATTTTAGAGAAAGTCAAGTTTGAGATTTAACTGTTCAACACACAACAAAGGAGTGAATTATATTTCCTACAACTTAAACTCCTAGCTTTAGAAAACAAGTTGAACTGCAGGTTCTATAATGCAGTGCTTGGTTACTAGATACTGGATGTTAGGAAGTAGCCTGCGCACCAGCTGCAACACCCACCACAGGGAGGGAAACCCCACAGACAGGCTCATTCGTCTTTCCGGGGAAAACTGGATTTCAGAGCAACTGGGCCTTGTGAGAGGAAGTGCGAAGACATTTATCAAAGCGTGGGGGCTACATGTCAGGGTCACAGCAGCTTTGCTCACTGCCCATGTCCGTGTCCATCTGGACTTACTCCCAACGTCAGCTCACAGAAGGGAGGACCAGCAAGGAAGCGTTTAAACAGTTCCAATGCCAGCTCTCTTCCAAAGGTCCTGACCCAGCTGCCTGGGGGTGAAAAGCAGACAATAGGATTTTTTCCCAGCTCGCCAGACAATTCTAAAACGCATAATCAAAGTCAACAGTCTCTACAATACATGGAAGCTGGTGCCAGTTTTTCCTAAAATTGTATAACTAACCTAAAATTAGCAAGAACGGCCGAGAAGTAAGGATGCTCTGCTCCTCCTGACTATGCCGTGCTTGGGCGGTGCCTGGCCTCTGCTATCAGGACCTCTTGCGTCAGGTCTCTAATGGAACCTCCGAAATAATAAAAGAGAAAATAAGCTAATTTTATAACTGCATATTAAAATCCTTTGGAAGCATAATTTTGCTGAGTCTTTCTTGCTTTCAATTAAAATAAAGTTTAAAAATCTACATTAAAGTTGAATAAATAACTCAAAATGGCATTTTTCCTCAGCAACCTACCATATAATGACTTCAGTCTTAATAAATACCCGGAAAAAGAAATTACTTGCGTACATTGCTTTTTCACTTGTACTAAGAAAACTTATCTTCTTTTATAAAATCAACTTTCTCAGAGGTACATTTGTCTTTCCTATCAAAACCAGTCTTTGCTCTTGCGTCACGTGGCTGGCGTACGCGCCTGCGGTTTGCTCTGCTGTCCCCGCACTGTGCTTATCCCACACTGGGTGATGGTCCACCTCGTCCTCCCCACAGTGGAGGTGTTGAGGCCCTTCCACGGACTTGAAGGGAGCGCTCCAGCGCCCTAGGACTCGGCACACGGGTCCTTTTGCTTTCATCCACTCCGAGGCAGTGAATTAAGATCTCCCCTGGCTCCACAGAGTTGTCCTCCAAGTGCCGCCCAAGAGGGGGTGCACAAGTAGCTTGGTTCAAACGTTAAACGAGGGTAAAGAAGCGCTCGGTTCTCAAAACAGCGCCGCTGCGCGTGCGCAGTTGTCTCTCTGGGGGAAGGCAGAGGGTGTTTCTTCCTGAGCACTGCTTAGCCAAGTCCATGAGCTGTGTTTGAAATGCGTCCTCAGAGCCATGAGCTATTCAGACGGAGCCAAACAATTCTAGCCGCTCTGATAAATTAGGAAACATTTCTTAAATCCGTACACTGATTTAGAAATTGTGTAAATCAAATATTTGTGCTCTAAAATTCAAGCTATCAGATACTGAATATATAAATGTAGACCTAATAAAACTCTACTTAATATCAAATACCTATTCAATGACTATCAACACATTACATATCAAATAATTTTCACAATAGTTATGTATATTATTTAGTTACATTTAATATTTAAATGTTAATATTTACCTTGTTGCAAGAAAAATCATTTTATAATTAATATTAAATTATCTGTAGATACTTTCAATAATTTGTGAGCAACCCCAAAAAGGATATATGCTTTTCTTGAAGTCCATATTTCAACAATAAAATATGGGCCAAATGACACAAATACGATTTCATTCTGTTAAGGCACAAAATACAATGTAGGGATGGAAGCCGGGCAGGGTGGCTTGTGCCCAGAGTCCCAGCTACTCAGGAAGCTGAGGCAGGAGGATTACTTGTACCCATAGATTTGAGCCCAGACTGGGCTACATACCAGGACCCCATCTCAATAATAAATAAAATTATAATGTATTAAGATTCAGAGTGAATTTCCAAGTTGAAGGACTAGTTTTTTATTTATGCTAGTTTATTTTAAATTGCATCTGAAGGGAGCTACAAAGAGAAATTCTATTTGGGCCTCTTTAGAATGCAGGCCCTGGTCTTTTCCCTGGATGCCTGTCTCTCTCCTTTCCCAGAGCCACAGACTTTTTCTAACAAGCAGAGCAAGACAGGAGGGTACGTGGGCAACTGACTCCAGTGTCCTCCAACAATGGTCCACAGCCAGGAGGCTGCTTCTGAGGAAACAGACATTCCACTGGGACCCCACACGACAGCCATGGCCAACCAGAAGGCCGTGGGGATGTCCACTCATATAGGAGAGCAGAGAAGTGGAGGTACAAGGTGCACATTTGAAAATGATGTTGCTGATGTAAAAGACCATGCACAGCTCATTGAAGAGCAGACACACCTGTACACCGAGGTTGGTCAATACAGGAGGAACGCAGAATCAGTGAGAAACATTAACCTACATTCCACTCCAGTGGGCTCATGCCACCCATATGTGCACTTAAACGATGCCTTGCTCAGGTGCGGATCGAGGATGACATCACCTGACACCTGACACCCTCAGCCCAGCTCTGACGGCCCTGGAGGTCACCACTGGGCCCAGATGATGCTGCTGAACTCGGCTTGGTCCCTGCTGCAGCCTCAGGACTTGAGAACATGAAAATGCTCGTGCACATCTCAGGACCATGTGCACTGACAAGCACGTGCATTTTTCATATTTTGGTTATGCCAAACTGGGTGTATCCTTTAGTGTTTAACTGTGCTAACACATGAAAAAATATATGAAACTATTTTTTTTGTCAAGGAATGATACTAAAGATTGAGAAGTAGAAAAAAACTTTGATAGGAAAAACTTAAAAGGAATTTTAAATAGCTTCTGTTCTGCTCTCATTTTAAATAAATTATGCATATTGATGGCTAAGATTACTGAGAAAACATAACACACATATAGATTGACAGATATAGCAGTATAATTAATTTTTGATTTAAATTTTGTTTTTATTTACTTATATTCTCCATACTGCATGTATATTTCTTTTCACAGTAAGGAAAATGACTTTGCTTTGGGTTAATAAGATTTCTACATCTGCTTATATTTCCAAATGCCTATGGCAAAAAAAGGAATCTTATTTATTGACTTATTTACTGTGGTACTGAGAATTGAGAAGTGACCTTTCTAGGTCACCCATCCCTTTATATTTTTTATCATTTCTTATTTCTGAGGCAGGCCACTAAGTCACCAAATTCCAGGCTGTGACTGAACTTGTGATCCTCCTGCCTCAGCCTCCCAGAGTGCTGAGAAAACAGGTGTTCCAGCACTCCCGGCTAGGAATCCACAAAAACACCCACTTCAATATGCATTACTGAATATGCAGGTGCTTTGGTTGAGAATTTCATACCCCTGTTCCTGGCTCGGCGTGCTCCCAGGCAGACTGTAGGAAAGCCTGCAGGGCTACAGGTGGATGGGGAGGGTCCTGGCATCTGGCCGGGCACAGTCTCACACACATCCCCCTCCTGGGAGAGCCATGCTGTGCCACAGGCAGCCACACATTGTTCGGATTTCTGTCCTCAGTCTCCTGAACATGACTCCAAGCCTCAACAAAGTCAGCCATTCCATTCTGTCCAGAATAATTATCTTCAGGGAGCACTTTCCAGATTAAAATGTACAGAGGGTTAGAATATTATTATTTCCCAGAAAGAGAAAAAATACTTTGAATATGAGTACGCTTGAATTTATGCTTGCTCAATAAAGGAGAAAAACAGGCACCAGATTCTAGAGGCTAAAAAACGAGAGTGGCGCCACATTTACACACCTTCGCGTCTAGTCGCCAGCGGGGAGGGGATGACCAGTTGAGCCAAAATACTGGAGGGCACACTGCTGCCTAATACCTTGTTTCCTCTGGCAGTAAAATCCTTTTCTAAATTTTCCTCATTCATTTAAAGACTTTATTGGCTTTCTTTGGGTACAGAATTGCTTGCTGTTCATTTGATCAATGTGATACCTACTGCTCACGGAGAGCTACGACTTCTGTATTAAAGTGGGTTAACACCTCTAGGTGTGGATTCATCGAGAGAGCCAGCCAACTACGACAGAGCAAGGTAAGGCCGGTGAAGTCCCAGGACGGAACCTGGCCTCTGGACCCCGCCACCTGCCTCTCCCTTAGGAGGCCTAAGGAGCCATATGTGCATTCACACGCTCCTCCTGCTGCCTTACATAATAGTAACATTTCCTAGTATGAATAATCGAGAAGTGGAAACTCCGTCTCCCATGAGTTGCCCCATCCGACATCATTAATTCTCCCTACCACAGATGTGAGGGCTGGTAATTAGGTGAGGAAGAGCTCGCAAAAGTGATTCCACCAAACTGGTGTGCCAAGTACAGAAAATAATGACTCTAATTTGAAAATGAAGATTCACGCTTTCAAAATTGCTTTTAGAAGAATAATAATATAGTTCTCCTTTGAATGTCAGCTTCAAATGATGTTTCACTGCATTTTCTCTAGATTTGAGGACAGTGCCTTACAGATGTTACCCATTAACCATTTTCCTTGTTCATCCACGAACTCCTGGAGCGGCAAGCAGTCACGGCTGGGTCTTCATGCAGGTCCGACCCCATCACTAACTGAGCAGTGCTAGCGCCAGCGTGCTGGGCACGGAGGACGTGCGTGCAACAGAAGAAAAGTCGCTGCGCCCTCAACTCGGGATGCTGGGCGGGCAGGGCGGAAGCTTGGGACACGGGAATCCCGCACCTCAGCCTGCCCGCGGGACACTGTCCGGGATTCGGATGCTGATGTTCTCACCGCACCGTCCCCTCTAGGCGTCTCCTTTCACCTAGTGAGAGCACCCAGGACGAACTAGAGCTGCACTTCGGCCCGCTCTCCAGAGCCGGTGGTCGTCGCCATGTGCTTTTCTTGTCTTTTTGTTTTGTTTTGATGGTTTCTTTGTTCTTTTTAAAAAATATGTTATTGGTAAATTTCAGATATAAGATCAAGTCCCATTCATCATTGGGATCCTGCCATCTACTTTTCTGTAACAGTTTGCAAAAACGTGATCGGCAGCAAAGACTGGGTCAGCTTGACCAGCGCCCCGGAGGCTCCACTCGGGTGGGAGCCGGGCGCGCCTGGGCCACTGGCTCTTTGCTTCTCTTTCTAGTGGAACAGGGGGCAAAGACGCCTCTCGTCTTAGCGGGGAGGAACAGCAGCGACAAGATCCAGAGAAATGAACCCGAGCTGAACACCCTTTGAAAGGAACTCGGATTTAAAGCAACAGGTCCTCTTCTTTTCCCTAAAATCCACTAAACTCTGCTCCTGCTCTTGGGCAAAAACAAGTCAAGGCAGCCGGGCACTAAGCAATCGGTTTTGCCCTCTTGTTCTGGCTCTAGCTGGGGTTTCACCCGAGGCAAGTTAACCTCCAGCGAGCCTGTTCTTCACCTGTGAAATGCAGGGCGGACAGAGGCCGGCGGGAGGGATCAGCACACACCCCGCAGTCCCGCTGTCTGCTCGGGGAGGAGCCCAGCCCTCAGGCTCACGCACGCTGGGAGGCTCTGCCCTCCGCTGTGGCTCCCCAAATCCTTTCGGGCCACTTAGTTCAGAGCCTGGGCTGCTCCCGGAGTGCGGCCGCCCGCAGTGAACGGAGCAGGAGCTGGGCCCAGCTGCTGCGCTCTCACTTGGCTTCTCCGCACCGTTCAGTTTCCTCTCAAGAACGGAGAGGGAACCTGGAGCAGATGAGCATGTTACACGGAGCCACGGGAGAGCGAGCCTTGAGCAGTCGGCCCTGACCCCGGGAGGCGACCTGGGGCGGGTGCTGCTGCCCGGGCGCCCGGCCTGGGTCTCTGGCTGCGGTCGGGGGAGCTCTCCCTCCTCCTCCGCCCCAACCCCTTTCTCTTCCCTGGCCCAGCCCTACAGCCCCATCCTACAGAGCCCCACACAGGCAGCGCTCCAGCTGTGCCTTAGCTTGCCATAAAGAGGATCAGAACTGGGGGACGATTTTAATAACACTCCGGATGGCAAACCCCAGGGTCGCTTTGCATTGGGGTCAGCTGTTAGCACCTTAGAATGGAGAGGGTGCCTCAAAAGCCGTGTGCTGCCCCAGCACTCTATGGGAAGGCCTATGATGAATTCTACCCTCAGTTGAATAGTAAATTCTAAAATTAACTTCATAGAGTGAAAGAAACGCTTACAGATTGTTGATTCCTACAAGTCAAGCATTATTTGGCACTTTTAACATCAATTCGTGCTAGAAAAATAATTTTTAAAGTTATGGCATAGGAACAGTCTCTGTTGAAAGTCTTAAAGTACTTCACATGTACTCTATGTAGTCTTTGGGACACAGAGAAGACATAATGTCACCATCAGATCCATTACTCAGGCAAAGGCAGTGAAACGTGTAAGACCCTACTCAGGACACTCACAGTGGCTGTGCAAATGACCTGTGATTGTGATTAATTGCTTTTTGAAGTTTGGTCAGAATTGATCTATCCCATTTAAAGGTGCTGGCCCTGTATGGCAGATCCTACACTGGAATTACGTGAACCAATCTACCCTCGACTTCTGTGGAGACCAGGTGGGGAGCAGCGGTGGGGAAGGAAGGTCTTACCGTAGCTGTCGTAGGCATCCTCGCTCGCTCGGTGGCTGTACTCGTAGTACTCGGGCACACTGCAACAGATGTAGACAGCAGTCAGTGTCACGCAGGCGGGAGGGAGCCACCAGAAATCCCGTGGAACCCGTCAGAGTGGGCACTCAGGGACCAGCAGGGCCTCCAGGCACAAAACATTTCACAGAGGTGTGCAGGAGGAAACCAGAGGCGGGAGCACCGTGATTTTTCACAGTTGTCTTCCAATTTGATAAATCAAGTTTCCCCTAAAACACAAGTATAATATTTCAAACTTTCTCGAGGAAAGTTATAGGGGTCTTTTGCCAAGAAACAGTGCTGCGCAAGTTGACGATGTGGTCAGAGTGGCCGGCTCTTAGCGCTGTGGCCTTGGAAACACACACTGAACTTCCAAGCTGTCATCGCGCCTCTCCTCCCTCCAGATCGCCCCCTGCACTGTTCCAATAGATCAGTGGTTCCTTTTCAGGCAGCAGTTTCCTAAACACTTCCACACGCAGTAGCTGTCAAAGTGTTCTCTGTGTCTTACCCAGACTACACTTCTGCCCTGCCACCAGCCCCAGCGCCTCAGTTTCCCCTCTAAGGCTTCCTTCCTATTTGTCCCCAGACACCTGAGGACTTTCCATCCTGGACATGCTGCCCTCCCACGAATCCACCCCTTGTGCCCTCCCCTCTGTGCTTCCGGGCAAACTCTGGAAGGAGGTGAAGCCACAGACCCTCGCTCCGCGGCCGGAGGCAGCCAGTCCGGCCGATGTCCCTGCTGCTCTTCTCTCCTCGGGTCCTTAATGTTTGCAGTCAATGGAGTAGGCTCGGTCCCCACTCTACTCTAATGCCATCCTCGTCCCCCAGACTCTTGGCCTCCCTTGTGACCTCCCTCAGGGTCTCTGAGCCCCCTACTGGCTCCTCTGCCCTCTCCCAGCAGGCAGACCCTGGCTAGCCCTGGGCCCTGTGTCCGCAGGTTCCCTGTGGCTGCTCACCTGATGCCGCTCTACTCCAGACTTCCAAGTCCCACCTCCACCCTTGCACCGCCCGGCTCCGCTCTCTCGCACCCGGCACCCATTTCCATTTGGAGGGCAGCCAAGCACATCCAAGAACGAAAACTCCATCTTCTCTCCCACTCAGCCCTGTTCCTTTTGCGTCACTCACGACTTTATCGATGACTCCTCCTTAACTGGTGCTCCTTTTGCCAAAAGCCACGGGGTTTTCTCTTTTCTCTGAAATCTAATGCTCAATTCAAACAGCAAATTCTTTCACTTCAGCTTCAAAATGTATTTATGACCGAAACATGGCTAAACAGATCCACAACTCCAGCTATGGTTAAATGCTACCAGCATCTCTTGCTGTCAAGAATACGATCATCTTTTAACTGGTCCCATGCCCTGCTTGCGATTTCTATTGTCCTCCAAGAAGTCAAAGTCATTTTTACAGGTATAAACTAGATCTTCTAAGTTCTCCACTAAACACCTGTCAAGGCCCCTCCATATTGTTTAGGAAAAAGAAGAGAAGCACTCTTATTTGCCTGTGTAGTTGGCTTCCCCAGTGGGTCCACACTCCCTCTCTACCACTGAGCCCTTGTCCACTCGCCTCTGGGAACACCAGGCTCCGACATGTTCCCCCAACATGGCAAACACGTGACTGTATCAGGCTTTTCCATCTCTGGCTCCCACTTCCTGTCAAAGTCCTTTTCTGGCTGCCTGACTGTCCGTTCTCTGTGGTTTGATCGCTCTCTCTGATCTGCTCCTCTGTGTGAACTACTCCGGCATGTTCATCCTGTATTTATCAGTCACAGCATATACGTTATATACACAGCATGTTATTGATTTGCCTGTTTATTTAGGAGCTGCTTCCCATAGGCAGGCTGAAGTCCTAGAAGAACTTAGTCTCTGTTTATTCATGGGCTGCTTTTCTGCTCAAAAAATATTTATGAAACAAAAGAATGAATTGTTTATAGGAGTATTAGATACTATGCAGAGGAGTACCCTCATGTAACCATGTCATAATTTTTAAAAAACATTGTGTAAAAAGTGGGAAAAATAAGCTAGCATTTGGATAAACAATTCCTATACAGTTTTACTCTTCCTTTGGGATCTGTAAACACTTCTTTTCCTGCAAAAAGCTCTGTGATTTAAAGTTGGATATCAGTCAGTTGTCCCCTGGCTGAACCTTAATTCATAAAACATCTCAGGGTCACTCAATCCTTTTATTCATTTGTACTGATACGGAGCAAATTTAGGGCTTCATGCATCCAAGGCAAGTGCTTTACCACCAAGCTACATCTCCAACTTCCATTCCTTTTACATGCAAAAGGCACAGCAAGGAAGCGGCTTAGTATCAGATACCAAACTGCAAGGCCTGAGCATGGGGTGGATGCCAAAGACAGGGCGGATGGGATAGCGGAGTCTGAAGTTGCTCTCTGAAGTAGCTGTCATTATTGCTCATGAAATCTCAGAGGTCTCTGTGTATTAAGTACTCAAACTTTCATTGACAGTAGAGGAACAAGAAGCAAATAAGGAAATAAAAATCTAGGGGCCAGGGATTGAGCTTAGTGGTTTCGCCACCTGCCTCACAAGTGCAAGGTCCTGAGTTTGATCTCTGGCACCAAAAACCAAACCAAACCAAAAGAAAACAAACAAACAACAAAAAAAAATATATTAGGAATGAACGGAGAGAAGTTTGATTAGCTTTATGTTCCTGGGATGCATTTTATAGGATATTAACTTCAATTTGCTAAAAAGAAGTTGGGGAAACAAGATTACACAGTGCAGCCCTCCTTGCTCAGAATGTTTGCACACAACCATCTAGTAAAAGCGCGTGGTAATGTATCTTCTCCCATCCTCCTTAAACTTGCACAGCGCCGTGCCACTGGCTGCTGGCTGACTGCTTATGCCTTCTTCACACACTTGTCTTATAAGAAATGGTTGAACCCAATCCAGAACCATCATATGGATGCAGTACAGTCCTAAAAATTGTTACATGACGTTAAATCCATGGAAGACCAAGGAAGAACAGTCATGAGAAAAAGTAACTTCAGCAGGATTCCTGTTGGTAGGGAAAAGATACTGCCCCTGGTACCAAGTTCTCGGCTTTGTTACAATTAGTTTTTCTGAGTAATCCTCCAATAATACATCCCAGAGTGTGCTGGATAAGACCAGTGGCCCCAAATGCAACCTTGTGATATTATTATATTTATAGCTGTATTCTAATTTGTATTTTAATTGATAAAAAGGACAGCAACAAGACAGACCTTAACCAAGAAGCTGCGGTTACTATCATACATAAGACATACACACCAAGAAGGAAGTGTAACTTTCAGAACGCTAAGGAAAATGGAACCTAAAGGACACTTGTGAAATGACGGGTAATGGAGAATGAGGGGCAGAAATAATCGTAATGGGCGCACAGACTTCCTAACTGCTGCTCAGTGTCACTTCTCAGCTTTTCCGTGGAACAGTTTTACTTGGGTAATTGGCTTGGAGGTAGTGGCTACATCCCTCAGCTGCCCTTTCATCTTGAGGTACCCTGTAACTATGTTAGGACATGTGGGATATGTGGCCGCCAGGGTCTCCTCCGATGATGAACAAATGCCCGTCTCGGACTTGTGCTCCTTCATCTTCCTGGTGATGGTCTAGCATTTACCCTGTGAGCAAGGTGATGCCCTAGGGGCCGAGGACTGAAATGCAGGGGCCTCTGCCTCTGTGTGATAACAGGAGCAGGCTTTCTCTACACTGCTGCTCGCTGCCTTGGTTGCTGAGAAAAATACGTGTTTCACATATTGTTTGAGAAACTGAATTTTGAGTTTCTTGGTCATGATAATTTGGTTGATCGTATAAATCACAGTTCTCCATAGTTCGATAGGGAGAAGCGTCGGCTGCCATTAGAGTTCCAAACTGTGATGTATTAATTTGGTAGAGAGTGCAGGGTGCAGCGTGAAATACAATCACAGAGGAGAAGGCAGATGGCTCTTGTTAAGCTCTTGCCAGTTTCAACAGAAAGCCAAAGGCTTTACATCCACCCAGTACCAGGGAAAATGTTGAACAAAACCCCACCCATAGTGACCCTTGCTGCTTATAAAAGGTTTATGAGAGATAAGAGCTCCAATCAGAATGGGCCACTTGGCAGGAAGAAAGGAAAGTTAAAGGCACTTTGCTGGGAAGCTATTTTGCCTGATTTTGTTAGTTTTATAATTTAAATTGATAGAGGGTTCAGAATTTGAGATTTAGCAGCATTAGAGAAGTCAGCTGCTTTGTATTCCAATAATAAGGAATAAGAAGCGTTGCTTAAAGATGTCTTCACACTTCCGTTGGTCTTTGCTAACCTACACTGTTTTTCAGAACATTTCTTAGGCCTCCAACAAGAAACATGTGGTAAAGATTGTCAAGTCTCCCGGAGGACACATTGTACTATACCCAACTCAGACGTGGCATGGATAAGTGGGTAAGTCCAGTTATCCAATAGTGTGAAACAGGACCTTCCAGAAAACCTGGCACAGCTCCCAGAAAAGAGAACCAAGCTGCCAGACGCACTAATCAAAAAACCTATTTCACAGCCTAATCTCCACTTGGCCGGACGTTGTAGCCGTTGTCGCCACTGTCTGTCCAGAGCTCCCTTCTGCTTTCCTAACGACAGCATCTGTAACGGTCGCTCTGCTCTTTTCTGGCCACTTCACACTGAGTTCTCTGGGTGGGCAGGGAGGGAGGGTCGCAGTGGGAGGATGGTCTCCTATCATGACACAGCTCGCCGGACTTAGTCACCCCAAGGCTGATGTGGCGAGAGACCCTGGGTTCTGAACAGACTGCAGTCAGTGCTACTGCACTTAGATTTTCTTGGGTGGGGAGAGATAGGTACTGTTGTTAGCTTGTTTTTTAACAATGGAAGAAGGAAATTCACCTATGTTTAGATGACTAGAGGGTTTGACTATGGAATACTTCTCGCTGTATTCCCAAATCCTTGTCCTCTCCTTCATCTGATCAGCTCAAGGCGCAGATTTCTTCATCACCCTTCCACGTGAGTGTGGCCACATGTGGGGTGATATCACAGATTCTTTACAACACAAGTGGCTTTTGTCACTTTAGGTTGGAATTTTGTTGCTGCATCTCTTCAGGAAATCACTAAGGAAAAAACTGGTTTCAGAGCTTTTGGAGGCAATTTGAAGAAAAATCACTGTGGCTTTTACTGCATAATATCCTATTTCTTTTTCTCTTCCTCATTCTATTTTCACGATCCTGGCTGGCTGGAAATGTCAGGGCTTTGAACCTGTGGAAGATTCGTGCTAAGGACAGAGCCTGATTAGCCTGAACCCCGAGGGAGGCATGGAACACAGCGCCCTGCCAGCCCTGGACTAATGTGGAGTTGAAGAATAGTAAGTTCTTCTCTCCTTAAGCCACTGAACCGGGGAACCTATTTCTTATGGAACCCGAGCCCACAACATAGCTGGTAGTTAAAGGAATTCAGTATTTTTAAAAATGATATATGCAACATGGAAAATAGACATTTAAGCTTACCAGAGAGAGATGCTATTTTCTGTTTCTATGAGTCTGTCATTTTGGGCAAATCATTCACTCTCTCTGAACTCCAGTATCCACCATTGATACAGGTAATAATTTTGTCTTCCTCAACTCTTAATGAGATAGACTGACAGCACCAAGATAAGTGCCTGGTACATGTCAGGAACTCAGGAACTATTAATAATAGGCGATTCTCCAGTTAATGAAGGCACAGACACAGAGCTCCCCTTGTTCATATTCACAAAGGGTGCAGCGCTGAGAAAGATTTCATTTCCAAGTGTGCTGAAACATTGGATGACTGTACATGCCTCTTAAGTTTCAGTTGATGGCTTTAATATGCACAGGATGAAATATGGGTTGATTATTCATGAGGGAAGTGACGTATTTGTTCTGCTCATAGATTAAGGATCAAGATAGATGATTTATATAAAGCATCTGGCATAGAGTTATGATCAGCTTTGCAATGATTCCCTTTATAGGAAATGGACATTTTTGAGAGCACCTCCTCATACCCAGAATGAGAGGGAATTACATTTACGTATGCTTTTGTTTTCTGGACATAACACAATGCATACATTTCTGCAGACCATCTCCTTTTATAGATACTCTTCAATCATTTATTTTCAATATACACTGTTTTTTTCACTTACTTTAGCCCTTTATTTCAAACACGAAGAGTGAGTGATTTTTTAACAAAACATTAATCTTCTGTTTATCGCGTACAATTATTGCTAGATTGTAGAAATTGTACAAATAGACCATCATCTGACTGATTAATTAGGCTCAGTGGTACAAGACATTTCTAAATGAACCATCTCATGCTTTTAGTACAAATACACAGAAGCTATTGAACCCTAGTTTGAAATGGACACAATTTTAACCGTTTACACACATTTCTTTGGCTGAGTCATAACTCATGGGTAGGATTTCAGTGCTGTAACATCAGAGTCATTTCTAATTATTTCAGTACTTCCATCCAGTTGACAGCCTGGACGCCCACTGTGAGCTGCAACTAAGGCCTCGGGCTAATAACGATTCTTATTCTGCTCATCCAGACACATGGGGCTCGCATCCAAGCTGCACAATGTTCCAAAGTCACTTGTTACGTATGGAAGCATTCTTTTCACACACCAGACTTGAGAATTTAAGTAAGTGTACCAAGGCCTGGGAAACTAATATGTGCTCTGATAGCAGTGATCCTTCTTTGACAAAACTTGTTTTGCTGTGGGGAAATGGGGCCCCTGTGATGCAGAACTCCAGGCACGGGACGGAAGTACGCAGAGGTTTGACTGTTTGTGAGTGATTGCATCTTGCAGCCTGTGTACTGCTACAGATTAGCAATGCGAAACTCCTGCAGAGAGGAAATCAGACCTGCGCTTCCTGCCTTCCTGCACCTCCACTGTGCATGCTCGGAACTGACATGCATTCACGTGTGTTCACATGGTTCTCTCCTCCAGTTCTGGGGCTGTGGGTGCTGGTGCCCTAGTGCAGAGCCCAAGTCCCTGTGCTCTAATCAGCCCTTGAGGCTGCGGCTCCTCACAGAGGGCGGGTGTTTCTCACTGTGGCCCAGGCCCTTGGCCACTGCAGTCTGCACTGATAGCTTTTGCTTCTATTTCCTCACCTGCAGAGTGCACACGGCCCTCCTAGACTCCAGCACATGGGGCAGGCTCTGTTTTTAGGCGTCTCCAGCCCCAGACCAAGGAACACCCACTTCTGCTTGAATGAGCTTCTTTGTGGAGTGCTCACATCATTCGGAACAGCTCTCGTGGTCTAAGAGCGGTTTCTTTGTTGATCTCTTCCTCTAACATGACCAATCCCAGTATCTGCTGTGCTGACAGATTCCCCGACTTCGTGCTTGAGTTTCTGGTTCTCTGGCCTCATCAGAAAAGCTGCAAATGAAGTCAGAAACCCCTGGTTCCCCGGTGACAGAGGCAGCACGAAGGAGAACTAAATTTCTGTGTGAGCAGCTTCCTGAGTCAGATCACTCAGATTGGAGGTGATGCATGCACACAGAGATCACTTCAGTCCCAGCCCCCAGCAAGCCGAGGCAATGAGCTTGAACACGGAGAGAAGCAGGAAGCAGCCTGGTGTTAGGACAAAGGGCCCAGGCGTTGGAATTGGACAGAAATCACTCCAAAGCTGGGACCTATTATTTCCTAAAGTGTAGAGTTCCTGGCACGGTGGACATTCAGAATCCTAGTTCCCCCATCTGTAACGTGAAGATAAAACTCGCCCCGTCACGTATAATGTCTATGGATTTCCCAACAAGTACCAGGCAAATGCTCAGTACTATGGCATTATTGCTCTTATTATTGTGAGAAAATTACTACTTTGGTAAATAATCACGTGCTCCCTGCCTAGTTCTGCAGACTTCTATTTTGCCTCTTTCATACACGTCATATAATTTAATGTCATGGAGTATTATATAATGCAAGCTACAATCACTTTGTTTCCAATCCAAAAGCTCTGTTTTCTTAAGTTGTGTTATTGATATAATTTGGCAGCAAAATTCTAACCTAAAGTGACATGAAGCTATTTGTATCCACTTTTATCTTACCTGGTATAATGATTCATATATTTGAGCATTGATATTAATATGTATTTTGGTCCAGATGTAACTGGTGGCAATATAGAATGCAGATTATATGTTGTATTAGCTTTCTAAAATACAAGCGATTTTAGATATGAAACATCTGATCTACACTGTTGCGATCACAGGATTGTCAGCCTATCTACTCTCCTTGTTCACAGTCTTATTTACAAAACCAGCAAATCCGTAACAAGCACTGATTTAATGTGAGAGCAAAAGATGTAGAGGATGCTATAAAGGGGATTTTAATTATGGAAAATGAATCACATCTGGTTTTTAAAAATTTTTTTTACTGCATCCAATATTTATGCCAGGTAAATTCTATTTTCCTTTGAGGTCCTTTCAGGATCTCGTTTTTGTTTTTCCAACTCTCAGACTTCAATCCTCACCTTTTACAACTTGACTATGGTGTTAGGAGAAAAATCTCTCTCTTCTCTTATTCCCAGGAAGAGAGTGCAAAATAGGAAGACCTGGAAGTTGTTTTCTGTTTTGTTTTTAATATTTTCAATGCAAATCGACTAAGATATCTAACAAGGCAACAAAAGCATAGAAAAGTTAGTCAACAAAGAGATGAAACTAATGGAGAAGCTATTGAGCTCAGACTACAAAACTTCTGCCTAAACAAAAGAAGATAGTCATAATTTTATCCAGAAAAGAACTTGGTTTTACTAACTTTAACGTCTGAGGAAGCTCCCTCCAAATATCATCCTTTCTTATTCCGGAGCACCACATGCAGGCTTCTTTGTTTTCTTCCTATTACTTCACATAAATATCTAGCGCTGTCCCTTATCTCATAACCTGCTCAATCTGAAGAACACGGAGTTCCTTAGTAATGAATCACACCGCTACTCCTTTGTGCTTTCTCTTGATAATGCCCCATTCTGCTAGGTTGCACTGAGAGAAATACAAGGTTGTCATCTCCTCTTGAAAGCCTTCTGATTCTGTCTGGCTCTACCATTTCTTCTGAGATGGCTCCCCACAGCCTCTCCCATCCTCTAGTATTTTTAGCATTGAACTTTCTGCATGCCATGTTTATTTGTCTTCTCCCCTAATTATTTACAAATAGTCCCTGGATTGTAGGGTGCCCTTCACAGACCACGTACTGTCCTCAAATAGCCATTTGGAAGGATTCCTTATTACCATGTGTTTGGAAGCAGTTTCTATATACTGGCTTCTCTATTCTGATTATTTTTTGTAGAGCAGAAAGTAGATAACAGCAACCATGACTACCTACGGCCAACTTTTGTTTAATCTCTAAAGTGCTTACTTTCTTTAAATCAGTCGCTGGTATCTAAAAATTAGGATTTTTGTAGTGGAAAACTGTTGCAAGTTATATTTTCCAAGGATGGCCTTGTTATGGTTTCCATCTAAAATGTCCCCCGAAGGCTCATTTGTCAGAGCTGAAGCTTCCAGAAGGTGAGCGGATCATGCAGTGCTGTGCGCATCGGTGAGTAGCCTGCGGATACATTCACAGCTGACCGTGCTGTCAGGAGGGGCCCGGATGCAAATGGGGAGGTCCAGCGCCGGGCAAGCCTTTGGAGCTTCTCTCTCTTTCTCCTGCTTGCCACAGATTGGGCAGATTTCCTCCACTGTGCCCTCTACCATTGCTGTTTCGGCCTGGGAACTCATCTACCTTGGACTGAACCATCTGAAACCATGAGTATAGTAAACCTTACATCCTATAAGCTGCAGGTGTTGAGTATTTTGTGCCAAGGACAGGAAAGGCCCGTAACGATAACTTCCATCTTTGAATCATGTCAGTCACTCGCTTACCAGCGATATGCAGTGCCTCTTCTCTCAGAGCTGACTGGACCCATGATTTACTTTATTTATTTATTTATTTTTGGCACTGGGGATTGAACTCGGGACCTTGTACTTGTGAGGCAGGTAGCGGAACCAGTGAGCTAAATCCCCAGCGATTTACTTCTTAACACAATAATGCTAAACACGAAAGACCATGCAATTTCTGCGTTGCTGACTGGGACACTGTGTGGCCGTACTGAGAGGAAGTGACACAGACAGGGCTCCGGATGAGCGGTCCTTGGCAGTCCCAGCTGAGGTACTGCACAGATGTGACAGAAGAGCCTCCAGATGATTCCAGCCCAGGAACTGGGTCTTCCAGGGTCTCAGAGCCTTCCCAGGTGAGCCCCAGACATAGTGCAACAGAGGGCAGCCGTCACTGTGTGCCTCAGGAAACTCCAGATGCACAGAATCTATGAGCGCAGTGAAGTGGCTATTTAGTAATGCTAGGTTGGGGCACGGTTTCTTACGCATCCATGCTATCTGGAGAAGTCTAGACTTCCAGCTTCTCTTGGAGAAGGAAAAAGAAGAGCTACTATAGGGTGGGACTTTCCTTATACAAACCACATGGTCACAGTGTGTTAGAGTTGATCAAACACATGGCTTTAGATTGGGTACAGACCTTCTAATTTGTCATTCTCCATCACTCCTTATTCTATATCTCGACAAACATATTCATGGATGTCCCCAGTCCCTGAAGTATGTTGGTAAATATATGCTAAAACTGCTTCCTTCATTGTTTGTTTTTGGTTTGGCCGAGCTTCCCTTCAACAGCCACTGCACCAGCCACTGAAAGTAGAATTTCAACTTAAGTTCTTCATTTGGACTTACGGCCCAGCTTTTTGCAACACATTAGATTCCTTGAGAAATTAAGATGACTTAATCCTTCCCATTTCCAAAGCTCTGATCGTGCACTGTCTGCCAAATCCCTTATTGCTTCCTGCTGATGGGAGATTCCAGCTGTGGGCCAGTCTGATGAGAAGTGGCTGGCGTGTGGATGGCTCTGGACCCCATGAAAGGTGGAGCAGGTTTGGTCACTAAGTGGGACTTGGAGCCTCTCATAGGAAAGAAACATCCATATGAAAGGGTCACGACTGTTCTACTTCCTCTTGTCAGAGCTGCATCAGAAGTACTTTACTTGGGCAAATGGTTTAGTTGTCATTGAAATAAGCCTTCAATTAATGGAAAAAGTTGACAATTATGTGAATATGTAATTAATAATTTGAGGAAATACAGTGTTTTCATTTTAAAACTGACAGTTACCGTAAAATAAATGTGTTAAATAAGGACTAAAGAAGAAAAATATTGCATGCATGAATTCTCGTTCTGTTGAAGTTAAATTCAAACAATATAAAACCTACTGATTAAGCATGCAGAAATCTATAGATGATATGAAAACACAACTAACTTGTAAAATAGCTGCGGGAAAATATCTCCAATCCAATAACCCTCTGTAAATTCATTCTCATTTGGCTACAGTACTGAGACATAAAGAAAATTGAATTCACAAATGAGGGTGAGTCACTTTACAGTGAAGAGTGCCACTTAAATGCACAGGAGAAGCTGTTATATACTCAATATAATAACTTGTATTAAATCACTGGGTGTCTGCAGTTTTTCATACTTAAGTTTTTAAAGAAAGATTTCTGTGGACTCAGTACCAAATACAAAGGCTTATATTCAGCTTTCAACTTCAAAAATGGTGAAACAATTTAATGGTTTTCTTGCTTAGAAGTGTCAATTTAGTCAAAAGTTTTTGGGTGTCATGTGGAACTCTACATTTCTATTTTCAGTGTTTTGGCCTTTTTGAGTATGTAACCCAAGACTGTAGGGCTGATGAGCTGCTTCAGATTTTCAGGCAGCATAGTTGTAAGGCTGTGGAGTTAGATGTGTGCTTGACTCCAATATTTTCTCTGTGAATTAAAAAGCAGCACAGTAGTTACTTCAGGTGTTGATGCAAGGAAGTAAGTACCTAAAACTCTTAGCCTAGCTGCTAGCACAGAATTGTTAGCTGTTATGAAACTGTTTGTTCCAAGAAGTCTCTGAACAATAAAATCAGTGATTCCCAGTCTTTGAGTTTTACCACTGAGGAGATAAGAATCTGTGCTAGGGAGTCTGAAAATCTATTTGTCGAGTTAATGTATGTTCGCGTGTTTACTATGCATTTCTCTGGGTCTTTAGTAAACAGATGTGTGACTCGTCGGGTTTCTTGTCACTGGGACACACTTCCCACAATTTAAGATTCATTCTGGCTCATGGTTTCAAGGGGTCAGTCCATCGCTGGTTAACTCCCAGGAAGATATAGCACAGCAGCAAGGCCGGGCAGGGGGAAGCTGCTCACCTTATGGCTGCCAGGAAACAGAGAGAGGGGCAGGTGGGAAAAGGGCCACGCTGTTCCGGGTCAGGTTCCCATCGGCCCACCTCTGCATACAGAAGACTTTGGGGTGGGAACATTTTGACTTCAGCTGTAGTGAAAGCTTTCTCTTATATAAGTGAACGTTGCTTTCTGTAGCAATTTCACATCATCATTTATATATTCAGAGAACTGACGAGAATATGTCTGATTACTAATTGTTGGGGTGTGATAAAATTTTGGTTGTGCTGGGGGAGAATCCTCCAGCCTGCTCTCTCTTCTAGGGATGATCAAGGGCAGCTCTATCTCTTGGGCTTCTTAACATTTCACATCCTTTGCTTCGTAGTGGGTTCGGTCAAGGCAACAGTGCTAAGAGACTGAAAGGAGGAAGGGGGCGAGGCTGAGCTTTCCGGCTCCCCGTGGCATGACCATGGCTACCTCTGGGGTCAGAGGTCTCAGTTCCGGTCAGGTGGCCTCTCCTGCACCTTCTTATGCCTCCCTCTCATTTCTGCTTTTGGTAGCAGAGTGTCTCACTTCAGGAGTAGTAGCCCCAGGCGCCCGAATTGCTTGTTGCAGTATTCTGCTAGTGAATATAATTCCCTTTTTAAACTCTCCTCATATTATCCTGACTTGGGTCCCATTTTCCCTTTCTAGAACAGAAGCACTAATAATTACAGATATTCAGAAAAGAAAACGTTGAAAATTATTGCTGTATAGTTCAGGGGGAGACACATTTGTGTTTTCCCAGCACATTTCCTCATTAATCTACAAAGAGGACTTTTTCCTAGGTTGTATGGGTTCTCTTTTGATTCATGGTTCAAGGAAAACAAAGGTTTTTATTTTGATGTTTTGCCTATTGCATCAACCTTCAGTTTAACAACTTATACTGGAAAATTGTAAGTTGTTAACACTTCATGTCCAAATTAAGTTACTTTACTATTAGAGTCAAAGATCCAGAACTGATCTTTTGACTATCATTTGTAATATCAGAATTGTATTTAAGCAAAATAAAAATAAATTTTTCCCATCATAGATTTTCCTAAATGTTTGATTTGTTACCAATTCTTGCTTAACATTTAGGCATCAGTTTTCTCAAAATCTTGTGCAATGCCATGATTTCAGGTTGTTCTCTGAAAACGTTAATGTCTTTGAGGGATACATAAGCATGAGAACATGACAGAATTTGGTCCAATTAAAGGTGTTACTGATCAGGTGGAACTTGTTGCAAGTCAAAACTTCAAGGATGTGAATTCCTGGAAAAGCAAGAGTGCTACAGTTTGAAGCCAGGGTAATAAACTTATCAATCTAGTTCTTTATTTTTCTTCTGATAGAGGCACAGCCAGGGAGAGGGACGGTTGGAAATTGCCTGTATTATCGTCTTTGCCAATCACTCTGATGTCACTCAGTTAAGTGCCTCCTGAGTAATCTTCAGCGAAGTACCCTTCTGATCCATTGGAATTCTCCCAGAACTAATGATGCCTTACAAAACAACGGGGATCAATGAAGTTGTTGCAGCTTCTGAACTCCAGGTGAGCCTCGGAGGGCTGTCACCTGGCAGACTTGCTCCGCAGTCTGGGGTGAGGCGGTGGAATCAGTGCCCAGAGCGGTCTCCGGCGCCCCTGCATGCTCCCACCAGTCCTGCGCTCGCGCACCGGCTGGCACTCAGAGCCGGAGCCTGCAGTTGTCATCCCTCGGCCTAAGCCTCACATCTTCCATCCTCTCATCCCAGATTTTAAACCAAATTTTCTCCTGACTTGGAGCGCCACAGGTCAGTAATATTGATATTCTTGGCCAAAATAATGTTCAAGGGGTTTATAAGTTCAGGAGAAATTTGATGCTCATGTATTTCTCTTCCTTTTACTTCTTTAGGAACATTTTCCTCCATAAATTCAAATCTTATACTTTAAAGTCCAACTAAAGAGCCATCACTTGAAAAGAAATCTGGAGCGACACTGATGGAGAATGAACTTTCTCTCTCTTTCATTGCCCTCTATTTGACTTTATTTAAATATGAGAAAATAAATATTGATGAGAAGATACATAACATATTCAAAGAGTCTGCTAATAACTCTTCAAACAAATTATTAGAAAAATATAAAATATATTAAAGTTAGAAAATAAGAAATTTCATTTAATAAGTGCTTGTTTAGTACGCACGATGCAGAGAGAGGAAAGCTGACTCTCTCTGCTTTTTCTTCTTTCCTTTCTTTTCCTTTGCAGCTGTGCAAGTTAAACACAGGGCCTCCCCACTGAGCTCCATCCTCAGCCCTTCTTCGTTCATTTGCTTAGAGGCTCCATGTTGCTAAGTTGCCCAGGCCGGGTTGCAACTGAGGATCCTGCTGTAGTCTCCAGAGCAAAGGAACTACAGGCGCGAGCCTCCTAACGGACCTGCTGATCTAACCTTCAGCCGACACAGTCAGACTGAGGAACCTAATGGGAGGGACTTAATAAGTTACCTAGGAGATGCTTTGGCATGTGTACATTTTTATTACAATCTGCACTGCATTATAAATTCTTCCATATAGAGTTTTCTGAAATACAGTACATTCACAATACATTTATTTATTTACTTATTTATTTATTGGGAGACAAGGTCTCCCTATGTAGCTCAGGCTAGCCTTGAACCCTGGCAATCAATCTTCCTGCCTCAGTGTCCTGAGTGCTGGGATTGCAGGCATATGCCACCACTCCTGGCTTATTTATTTTTAATCCATGTACTGAATAGCATTTATGTAGAACAGCTAGAGTTTGAGACACTGTATTAATAATGTAGGTATGCTTTTGACCCAGGTAAAAATTTCATAATTATTAGAATTTAGGACACATTTATTTTTTATCTTTATTAAGTTTACTGGTACATTTTAGGTACACAGTACAGTTCCATTCATCACTGGGATCTTGCACCTCTACATGACGGATCTTGGTTCTTATTTTTCCCCACTCTCCAGCCCTCCCTTCACCCCCTCCACCCTTCCCTGTTTACGAAGACTTTGTTTCCATGTTTTTCCTTTTCTCATATTTTTCCTTTTCCCTTTTTACCTTTCCCCTACCCCTCCCACTTCTTCTACTCTTTTATAACTTTTGTTCCTATTACACACATCAATTAATACATTTTGACCATTATTTACACTGTTAGTTTTTCACATCAGAGAAACAATTTGGCATTTACACACGTGTGTCTTATTACTTTCACTTAAGCATATGGCCTCAATATGCATCCACTTAGCTATAAATTTCTCTAGTTTTTCATTCTTTATGGCTGAGTAGTACTCCATTATATATATAGATGATAGATAGATAGATAGATAGATAGATAGATTAAAAACCACATCTTCTTTATCCAGGCAATTGTGCTGTCTCCAAGTTTTAGCTGTTATAAACTGTGCCGTTCTAAACATGGGTATGTTTGCTATTAACTCCATGACCTGGTTTTATTCATCACTTCTGTTTTAACATTAAATCATCTGAGAAACACATACATTTTTCTCAGTAAGTATGATACATGCATGGTAATCCTGAATTTTGTGTTCTTTCTTAGGCAGGAAGATCTTATTTTGTGTTCCCATAGAGCAGAAAACACTGGGCCTGACGTCTTAGGTATCCACAATCACCGGTCAGCATATGAATGAGAGACCCAGTGCCTGACACTTAAGGCAGATGAGGCTACAGAAGTCACCCCAGTGTGAGGCAGGAAAAGAATCTTTAGAAAAGGAGACATCGGGAGGTATGGAGTGCAGGGCTGAAGCTGGTACCCCAATTAGAGGGCCAAGAAAGACCTTGTGGGAGACCTCGATTATGTGCTGGAAGAATGGGGAAAATGCAGCCAGGGAGAGGGAAGAGGACAGAGCAGGGGGACAGAAAGCTGGGGAGTGCTAGACAACGCTGCTTTGCATAGAACCGCACTTCATGGGAGAAGATAACACGCTCTTCCCGGTTACTCTTTATTACCTTTAATTTTGACACACACGTTTATTCAATAACTCTAGTAACTGCTTTTCAAATATTCACTTAGTCATGCACCTCCTCTACTTTTGTTCTTCCTGTCTCTAAAGGTCAGTTGTACCTATTTAAACCTTACCATAAGGCAGACACAGAAAAACCATCATCTTGAAACCTCCTTGATCAAAACGCAGCTGTACTGAGGTAGATCAAGGAAGTATCTTAGCCTGTCCTGGTCAAGCTAGCAGTGTTGTTATATTTCCTATGCACAGGGACACAGAACTTTAGCACCACTACTTGTGGGCACCAGTGTGCAGTGATTTACTACCAATGTGAAAATGCTGCTGGTGTCCTAAATGCGTGGCCAATCTGCATGAGATGCTCTGATACTTGCTGTGTCCAGCCAGTCACTGGGACGACTGATTCGGTCCTCGCAGCAGGAGCTCGGCTCATGGTCACTTTGCTAATGAACCCACTAAGAATCAACTGGACCCCTGCTGTTGAAGAGGACCTCGCCCTAGTGCAGCACAAAGTCACACTCAGCGCGAAGGCATCTGTGCATGCTTGCTCATAGCTTCCTTAACTGCTGCAGCATTTTCTCCAGGTGGGGTCCCCTCAGGCTGCACCCACAGCCTTCTTTGGGTCAGAACGACCTTAAAGTTGCTCCTTTGTTTGGCACCCTCCTCTCCCACATCTTATTTGATAACCCTAAAGGAGGCTTGTGACTCCAGTCTGCCTGGGTGCTAGCAAGATCGGTCCCTGAATGATTAGTGCTACAGAGATTCTGGACAGTTACTTCTACAAACTCCTGTCTGTCATGTAAAGAGAGAACTACTTAACTATTCTGTAGGTCGCCTCTATTTTCTATGAGAAGAATCAAGCATGTTACGTACAGGTACAGATTGCCCATGATGAATGTGAGCGTTATGTATATCAAGTGAAATAAACAGGACGCTCATGGGTAACTACTGACTGGTTTCTCTGGTGTGAAAGCTGAAAGTGAAATAAAAATAAAAATAAAAATGTATCATAGATCATTCGAAATAAGAAGAAAAGGTCCAAAGTGGAAGAAATGGGAGGGACAGGGGAAAGGAAGGAAGGGAATGAAATTAATAAGACAAAAGGAAACAATGGAAACAAAGAGCAGGTGGAGGGAGGGCAGGGATGGGGAAAATGAGAACCAAGATGGATTATGTAAAGGTGCAAGGTCCCAGTGATGCCATCATACTGCACACCCAAAACGCACCAATTAATGAATTAAAACAGCGTATCAATAAAATTTTCTTTGAAAAGATACAAAGACAAAAAAAGCATTTAGGTGACTGAATTTATAAAACTGGGTTTGTTTTATACCAATGTTACTCATAATAGCGAAAACGCAGGAACAGTCCAAGTCTAAACTTAGCCTTCGGTTGGTGGAAACAAGACCCACTCACGAAGTTTCGACGATCACACAGTCAGCACGTCCTGTGTATGTGTCCGCGTTCGCACTTGCAGGTTACTCTGCGCTACCCCTCGTGGTCTAGCAGCAGGTTCAGAGTTTACAAAGGTAGCAGGGAACCCCCACTGCCCGAAGCCCGGCACAGGGCCCGACAGGGCCTGGGAAGCGACTCACCCTGGGGTCTGCGCAGCGTAGCCGCTGTCGTAGGCCTCGTAGCTCTGCTCCTCGTAGTCCCCTCCGTGGCCGTCGTCGTAGCCCTGCGGGGAAACGGAGACAGGCGGGTCACCACGGTCCGGTCCGGCAATGCGGCCTTGGTCTGAGGCTCCACACGCTCGACCTTGCTTAGGTCCCACCACGTTTCACTAGACTAAAATTCCACGTAACTGCGAGTGACATGATGCGGGTCAAGTACTAATGTTTATTCATCAAACAGGTAGCAATACTTGCTCTGACATTAAGAAATTCAAAATAGAACAACTTCGGGACAGCGTAACGGTACCAATGTTTTTGTTACAACCCCACTGGGAGGGTTTTTCTCCACTAACAATCACCACAGTGAAGGTACAAAACAGAGCACCGGGTCCTTAAATTGTGCAGAACTTTCAGGAAGAAAACAGTGGAGTATTTGTTTATTTATTTTCTCATTTTTTTAGGCAGGGTCTCACTTTGTAGTTCAGGCTGGCCCTGATCTCATTATGTAGCCCACACTGGCCTTGAACTTGTGCTGATCCTCCTGCCTCAGCCTCCTCTGTTCTGGGATCACAGGCGTGTGTCACCATGCCTGGCTCAAGTAATTGTTGATAAAATAGATAATTAAATAAATGGAAAAAGCACAGGAAGGAATGACACAAGGCTTTTATTTTGTTGCATGAGTTACGGTTTTTAAATCCTTATAATCAACTAGCGTTCTGCGCTGAGTCTGATCACCTAAGTTACAGTAACCAAATGAACGTAGGTCGTTACTGCACTGGGGCCCATCGGCGACCCACCCCTCCCGCTCCCTCATCCTCACTCTGTGTTGGCTTGGGTTTTTCCTCCCTGGTCATTGACTTTAAAACCTTTCCGCCCATCTTGGTCCCTCCTTACCGCTGGAAAACCTTTGGCTTTCCTTCTGGGTTTCTGACTCACTTGTCCCATTCCTACCAGCCGCCTTATTCTTTCCTTTCAGCCTGGAGGTTAATACATCTTTTTTTTTTTTGTCTTATGCCAGAGTCCAAATAGAAAATGTTGAGATATATAAATTTTCCCATTTATCTTGGCTAAAATTTTATACCCTTTTAATCTAAAACATAAATTTTTAATCAATTTAGACAGTTTTTAAAATTTTAAAATTAATTTTTTTGCCCTGCCTGGCTTGCCCTTTACACAAAGCTATTATGTACATATGACATTTTCTGAATTCCATTTTTTTTCATTTTTAAATTCATGATTTGCACTTTGCCATACTTTTAGCTCTGTGGTATGGGTTAGTTCCTCCATTTGATATTGAATACTCAGATTTTTAAAAACTTAAATATTCTAATATTACCTTTACAATAGAACTTATAAAAGATTCTTCATAAATTTTAAGATTTATAAGATTTACACACTAATTATTTAAAACCATATTAAAGTTTTCATGAACAAAAATAGTAACTTCTTGTGTTCTTCCTAAGCCAGCACTTCACCTTTAGTCTTTACATTTATTCATGTAGCATTTTTGTGTTATTAATTTGTGTTTTGACATGAGTTTCAACTATTTTCTATTCAGGTTAAGATTTAGTTCAATTATAGATTGCTCCCCAAATTTCTCACAGTCCTACCTTTCTGATATACTTTCATCATATTTTTGTTAAATATAGACAGTGCCATTATTATTAGGTAATAATACATAATTATTATTGATTAAATAGCAAAATTACTACATACTGCAATTTTATCAAGTTACCACATAATACAATTCTATTATTTTCATTTATATTTAAGTTCTCTAAAGTTAATAATTGGTCATTAACTTTTTATTTTCTTGGTTTTCTACTTATTTTACAATTGGCTGTTTTATGTCAGCCATGTTCGTATGGAATGGGGATCTTTACAAATACTCAGAGCCCTCTGGTGGTGGAGCCACACGGGCCCTGCCCCTAAACGCGCTCCGCTGCCCGCTGGCCCCAGTGTGGACACCCAGGCCGACGGCAGACGGGTTCCTGAGGCCTCTTCAATTCTCTCTCCCAGCAGATTTCACCTTTTCCCAATCTCAGCTCGTGCTGAAACACTTCTTTCAGTAATCTCCACCAAGAGGGTTTTCCCTTTTCCCTTGTGTGGCTTTACACTCCCTGTCCTACCCACTGCAGGTTTTTTTCCGGGGGGGGGTGAAAATTTTCAATTGTGCAGATGTTTTTGAATAATAGTATAATGAAAGCTCATCTGTCCTTCACCTAGATTCGCCAGCTCTTGACACACACACACACACACACACACACACACACACACACATGTGTATATATATGTGTGTATGCTATGGCATATAAATTTTTCTTTAAAAAAAAACCTTAAGGTCAAAGATTATTTTCAATCAGGAAATTGTGAGCTTTGGCCCAATGCTTTTGAACTGTTGCATGTTGCTTAACCTAGATTTGTTTTGTTTCTTTTGTCTCATTTTCCGAATTCTCATAATTTTTGTGGTTATACTATTTGTGCATTTTATTTTTGATTAACAAGCACCAATTCGCACAGTAGTGAGTTTCAGCTGCAGACACAGGCACTGCCTGAATTCAGCCCCTTCATGCTCTGTTCTGACACCGCCATCTTCCGTAGACGGGCGCCTCCTGCTCTCGGCTCTGGACTCGCCAGCGCGCCCATATGACTGAGGACCGTGTGTGCCTCCTTCCCTGAACATAGAGTGCCCCCTTCCATGGACTTGCCGCTCACGCGGGACTCCGTTCCTCTCCTCTGCTAATGAGACTCCATTGTGTGTAGCGTTCGACCCGCACAGTGCTGTGACCGAGCCTCTTTCATTCTCTTTGCTGGGTGCTCAAGGAGCCCTTTTCAACCCGAGGTTTATGCCCTTGGGCATGGGAAGTCTTGGGTCTTCTTTCCCCTTTCGGGTCCTCTTACTGAGAGGTTGGGTCTTCTGGATCAGCACATTCATTTTATCTCTTCGTCCTGTGTGATTCCTTTTATTTTTATTCTACTTTATAAAAAATTATATAAATCCGTCTTCCAGTCGTTCTATGAGACATTTAACTCCAGTCCCTACGCGCGCTCAGCAGGCATTCGGCAGTGGAGGGTGGAAAGGATCCCGGTGCTGTCCGGCAGGCCCCCGCCTCGGATCCTCAGGGCTCCTCCGGACCCAGACCCTGCGGCCCAGCCAGGATTTCCGAGGCGCCAGACCCCACGTGCTGGGATCCACCACCCCACCGGTCAGCACCGGGTGGGCCCCAGGATTCCTGCCGCAGGCCCTGAGCTGCACACCTCCTCTTGACCTCGGTCTCCCTGAGACTCTGCAGCGACTTCACCCCCTTCTCAGTTAGAACTCAGCTAGTGAGAGGCACGCACGTGTGAATTTGCGCTGGGCGGCTCCATGTCATTCCGACGATGGAATGTCAATCAGAAGCTTCCAGAAGTGGCTTTCAGTCGTCAGGGGTCTCCGTGTCCAGCTCCGCAGCGTATGAAGAGGACATCTGATGTCTCAGATACAGCAAAACCTCCTGAAACAATTACCGTCTTTGACTCTTTTTTTCTGACTGTAGATAGATGATTTGATGCCTACCGCAAACAAAAATACCCTGGGATTTAAGATTTGTTCTTTTCCGGAACTTGGTCCTAGAGAATACCTCTTATCTCTAGGATATCTTTTTATTTTTGCAGAATTATTAATTCTTTACTTTTATGCTCTTGGAACTGAATTTTGAAAGGTCCTTTGGCTACTTTCTGGATCTTTGCTTAGTCCCTCACAACTTGCCACGTGTCCAATATGGGCCTAAATTGAAGGTCTGAGCACTAACAAAGAAGAAAGCTCCTTATACTTTCCTCTGAATTATAGATGACCTCATAAATCTCAGTATGGCACAAAGCAGCACACGCAACAGATACATGTCTACAGACACAGCTGGACACAGCTCGTCTTTTTCAACTCTACTTTGGAAAATAGATTTCTCTTCTTTAGTATGCCTACTAGTTTTCATGTTGAAGAGGTTCTTTTGATGTAAATACTCATTCTTGGACTATAATTCCTATGCCAAAGTGAAGGGGTTGTAGTACAGAATAAAACTGGAAATAGAGGGGAAAACACTGTATAATACTGATTTTACACATAACTTTAAAATAACAGTAATTCATCAGACTTTACACTAACCACAAAATTACCTACTATGTCTAAGATTAAGACATGAATCCTCTCTTTGTAATGTTCCTACCCAGTGGTGTTTTGGCAAATACTTAGGAATTTCTGCTGTAAAGAAATTATAAATACATTACAAGCATATAATTTATGAACAAAATATAGAATTTATTATAAATTCTACTCACATATAGCTTCGGTGTGACTTATTGATTTTTGCAAAATACACTGTAACTTTTTATAACAACACATGACATAACAGTAAAACATAACACACATGAATACGTGACCACTGCCTAACTCAGCAGAGAAGACGTCCATGTTACTGGGGGACAGGCACGGCTTGAAATGAATGTTACCTGACATGTTCGTTCAGGTTGACAAGTAAAATGAAAGAGAAATTTTAAATATGTAAATACGTATGTCAGAACTTTACTTTGTTAGTGATATGAGGAACTTTTGTCTTGAATTAGGAAATAGTTGTTACCACTGGGAAGAACACTTCCTCAGCAATGTGTCCTGTTCAGTCTACACACAAAACACACTCATTAATTTAGATCTTCATGAATAATGCTTTCCCATAGCTTTCCAAAGTTGAAATAATCAATGAAACAGAGAACTAGCAGCTGTTTGCATCCACTACCTGTGCTGCACAGGTACCTAGGGCAGAGCATTCTGCAGTGTCCCGGGTCCTGGGGCAGTGCAAGCCCCCACACAGCACAGCTCCTGCCTGTGAGGGATCCACTGTATGCACAGTGAGAAGTGGGGAGAGGGCCCCAGCAGCATACGCAGCAGGTACCGTGGGAGCACACGGGAGAAGGCCTACACCTGAGGGCTTCATGGAGAGTCTCCAGGGGAGCTTTTGCTTGAAACAGTTATCTGAAGAGAATTCAAGGCTTTCCAGGTAGAAAAGCAGTGACACGAGATCATTCCTGTTCAAGGTACATCACATCTGAATGAAGAGTGTCGTGACTCACAACGCGGTCCATGAACTAAGAGACAGGAAGAAGTCAGTCTAATGAAATTCATAAGGGCCACTCTGCAGTGCTTCCTGTGTCAGCAGGAAAGGGTTCAACTGAAAGGCCTCATGCAGTGCAATGGCAAAGATCAGCATTTGTAATACTCAACTGAGTGAAAAATCCCAGGTGTTTTGGGAATGAGCTGCACTGTTCACGGGCTATTTTCTTGAACTGCTATTTACAGTTACTGTGAAGTGCTGGGATGATAACACTAACGTCTGAGACCTCATGTTCTCTTCTTGGTTTTGTTGATTTAATATTATTAATAATATACCTTGTAACTTTTCACCAAACTCTTCAAATTCTGCCCAGAAATTTGTGAGGGCTTTGGCTGATAGTACTTTCTGACAAGGAAGATTGGGGTTATTATGGCAGCCAGTTAGAAGAGAAAGAGAAAACCTTGATACCATTGAGAGTTGGTTTTAGACAATTAGATATACAGAATTCAAAACTTTAATAGCTAAATTTGTGATGCTAGTTCTGGTAGCCAGAAATATAGAGGCTACAGTTGAAGCAATTACCACAGCTTCTACTGAGAAAAAAAGCTTAATCTATGCCATGTGGAGACATGCAGAGAGTGTGAAAAGCTCCACTTTCCCTCTGGGAAATAAACCTCAAACATCAAGTGCAATAAACATGATCATACTAAGGCCTCATCCTCCTAAAACATCAATCTCAAGTTTATCAAAATATGTTCTCTCTTGAAAGGCTTTGTGTAATATTCACACCAAATGTTCTTGTTTGCTTACCACTGACCTGTAACAATTTCTGGCTGCATTCCTGTGTATATTACCCAGCCACAGACACAAAATCTAACTCTGACAAGAGTGGCAGCAGGGCCAGTATCTTGAACAGCCTCCAGAGACAGATTTTTCCAAATCAGTACTAATTCACAGAAGCAAAGGGTTTGAAGATTTCTTGCAAGTCAGAAGAAGGAGGAGGGCAGGGTGGTTCATGAATATGGTGATCACAGACAGGAGGTAACTTCTAGGGTGCACTACACAGTGGGTTGCCTGCGCTAGTGATAAAAGACTTTTTTAAGGGCTAGAAGAGTCTTGAATATTTTTATCACAAAGAAATCATAAACCCTTGAGGACATAGACATATTTACCCAGATTTTAATATTACAAAGGATATACACACAATAAAACGCACAGTCCCCCATAAATACGTGCAATTTGTATGTTAAGTACAAAATAAATTTAAAACAAGAAAAATAAACCCTTACACAAAATAGTTTAGAAATCTGTTTTATTACATATTTTGGAAAACAAATGTTTCCAAAATACTGCACTGTGTTACTGACAGTTTGGATGTGTGTTTTAATTGGCAATTGAATTTGAATTTACCTGTTTCAACAGTTAAGTTGGACCCAAAGGAAGTGGCGTTTTTGTAGGTCAAACTGGTCAAATGCCAGCAATTTCCTGAATATCAATCTATCACTAATATTAGCAGCTATAAAATTGACATATTTTTCTTTTCAGCTAAAGAGAAGTGAAGAGGTTTAGAGGAAGTTTCTGTGGCTTCCAAAAGGGCATCATTTAGAGGTTTAAATGGTATGAAAGGTCACTATGCCTCTGTTATACACCGTTTTCTCTGAAGACTTTACAATTTAACAGGCCTTGGTGACAGATTTAGTGTTTGGTTATTGCCCACAGTTTGGGTTTTATTTTCTGTAAAAGGTCAGTGAGTATTTAAAGAAAATAAAATACATAGATAAAATGAAATAATGTGAAATTTCTAAAACAATCAAGATAAAAGGAAAGTAAAGTCAAGGAAGCAATACTAATAAAAAACACCAAACATTCTAGAGTTAATTTAACTATGAAGGCAAGCATCAGAAATTTGCCACCAAATCCTCAATGCAAGGCATGGCAGTAGTTTGCAAAGGCTGACATTTAATATTATGGATGCAATTAACAGGTCAGATAGAAGTTTGACATTTAACATTCTTTGTAAAGTATGGTTAGTTCTTATAAGTAAGTTCCTTTCTAATCTTAATGATTTGAACAATAAAATGCAAAGAGTATCCACTGCGCATATGATCTCTAGTTCAATGGGTAAAATATGTTACAAAGTATTATTAAAAAATAAAGTTAGTGGGCTGGGGATTTAGCTCAGTGGTTACGCTGCCTGCCTTGCAAGTGCAAGTTCCCGAGTTCAATCCCTGGCACCAAAAATAAAAAAATTGAAAAAAAAAAAAAAAGGGTGAAGTGCTGATATTGTAAAAGTCAGTATTTCCTGAAGATGCAAATCATCATTGCATACGGCAGGTATTCTCCTGACAGTGTATTATTTATATTTTGTCATGTTTCTTTTCTTTAAATCTTTATATGAATATCTCCCCGTGCTTTTATCACACACTCTATTCTTAACCTTCTACAGGTGCTTTCTTGTAAAATAGAGATGTGACATCATCTTCCATAGCTTTTACCCAAGAAAGAATGCCCACCTTTCAGGGCTTGGAAGGTCTGGGATGGGCACTGTCCCGCATGCAGCTTTTGTTACCACTGCAGGAGCTCAGCTGTCTGTGTGAGACATTACGTGGTGAAAACTACCCAAAAGAAAGGGCTCACACTGCTAGAGAGGCATCGCTGCACCCAAGAGCTCAGCTGTGCTTAGGAGACAACACTTATATTTTCAGTTTTCTGTAGAAATACTGACTAAATCCTATGGAACACCAAGAAGGTGTCTGCAACACACTGCCTGTGTACACTGTAGGAACTAAAAAGGTCTCCCCATCTGTATGGTCATACGATGGCAGGAAACTGAACATCTCTGAAATCTATCTTCTTGAGAAAGTAAATGTTTCTAAGAGCTTGTGTGGTGGGGCACACCTGAAATCCCAGCATTCTGGGAAGCTGAGGCAGGAGGATGGCAAGTTCAAGCCCAGCTTGAGCAACTTGACAAAGTTCCATCTTAAGATTTAGAAAAATGAAGGCTGGTGATGTAGCTCAGTGTGAAGGCTCTGGGTTCAATGTCATGAAGTCATAGCCTACTGACAAATACCTTTGCTAGAATTCAAACTCTGTTCTGAAGCACTGTTAAGTGCTTAATCTCTTCTTCACTAAAAGGTCTCATATCATTAATGACAAAAAATAATCTCATGGCTGTTTTCAAATAATATATGTATGCAAGTTTATAAAAACAACAACAGTAGTGATAACAATAACAGAGCCTGAGATTTTTGATGTTAAACATTACTGGCGAAATAAAAACCATTTTGGGTTAATAATTTTATAAATGTGGTTTACACACAATGGCATATCAATCAGCCTTAAAAAAGGAAATTTGTCATTTGGGACAACATGGATATATATGGAGGACATTATGCAAGTGAAACAAGTCAGGAACAAATACCATGTTCTCCCTTCCATCGGAAATAAAAATCACTGAGCTTGTAGAAGAAGTGGTTACCGAGACCAGGAGGTGGGCAGAATCAGGAGCTAATGGTTAGATGCGAAGTAGGAGGAATGTGGCTGCTTTTAATCTGTTGAACAGCATGGTGAATACAGTTAATAATAGAGTACTGTATATTTCAACATTTCTAAGAGAGTGAATTTCAAATGTTCTCACCACAAAAATTGTTAAGTATTAGGGGTAGAAGATATGGTTGCTAATCCATAATATTCATAAATCCTAAATCACTTGGTATCCCATCGTTGATAGGATTTTAGATTGTCAATTTATAGTAAAAAGGAATGTTTTATTTTTAAGTGGATATGTCATTTTGAGAGAACATAAAACGCCATAACTCTGAAGTGTCTAGGTTTTGTCAGCTTACAAGTCAAGCTAGCCCATTGCTTTTCGAAGATGTTAGCAGAGCACATGAGACTCCCGGCCAGAAGCGAGGGACTCGGTCCCTTGGTGAAGTCACAGCCGTGGCTGTGCACTGGCTCGTGTGGTCTCCACATATTGCACAGCCCCGGGGGCCTGCAGGCTGCCTGTGTGCTCAGTGGACTGCTTTCCGGGAGGAACTTAGGCAGCCCTGCAGCAGGCAAAAGCACACGGGCCTTTCGGCCGGGGAGATGCTAGTTCAAGCTTCAGAACTGACAGTAAGCGGAATCCGGGGAACAGGGCAAGCGAAGAGCTGCCGGGCCTTGTGTTCCCTGCGCAGCTCGCCAGAAGCCTCCGGAGAGCTCCAGCTCTGGGGCAGACTGGCTCCCAGCAGGAGTGAGCACACCCAGGGCAGCCAGGAGCCCTTCCTCACCGACTTCCAGTACCGAGGGAGGGAGGGTAGATCATTACACTGTGTCTTCTGTGACTTAATTTGAACATCTGGTGATCCGGTGATAATAGGCATCTTTCATTTTATTCTTTGTAATATTCAATTATTCTGCATTCCTTTTGTCTCCTGCATTTCAGTCATGTTTTACCCAAGGAGACTGGCAGTCTGTAACTTTTTTGCATAATTAGTATAAGCATAATCAACTGTGATATATGAATCCAAACATGGATGTGTATTTGTAATGAGACTCTCCAGTTCCTGAAGAATATTAGCATTTTCTACCATAATAGCTTCAAATCTGCTTCCCTTTATTAGAAAGAGTGGAAATTGATCTCCCACATTTTACAAGTTTCAAAGCTCATGTATTCTGGTGATCCAAAGTACGCAATCTGACTTAGGGCTCCACGTAGGTGATTGTTATTCATAAAGTTTTTTTTTTTTTTTTTTAAAGAAAACTACATAATAAAAAAAAGTATGCCATAAACTGTAGACTAATACAAATAATAAAATTTGGTGCTTGGTGGGAGCATCGGAAGCCTGGGTAATGGGAGATGTTTCTGGGCCACAATTACAGTTAGAACTCCTGGGACATTTTAGCTATTTTTTCCCTAGTCTGTTACAAAAGGCTGTTTATTTCGTATTTTTTGAAAAGATCCAGTTGCCAGTAGGGTTCTCCTACCTCCATTTTTATAAATGCCCTTCAACACTTTAGAAATTAGACAGCAATATGTTGAATCCAGTTAATGAGCAGACCTCAAACTAATGAAACTGGAAGTGTAGAGCAATGCAGCGCTCAGTTGCTGGTGGGTGCATTTTAAATGTGCCGATGCTTAATGGACTTCACACTGTACCCAGGCTGCCGCTTCAGAATAGGGTCCACAGCAAAGGCTTCCGGCAGCTGTCTTTAGGCCTCCTAATTCTGGAATCCAGAAGACAGATACCACTGGCAGCGCTGTCCTAGCGGGACAGGCTCAGTTTCAGATGACAATGGCCTTCTCACATCAAGTTCCCAAAGGTTACAATTGAGCACATGGGCATTTGCATGCCTTAATGTGTCTGTCATCGGAGGAGCCCCTCAAGCTGGCCACGCAGGAGAGTTTTTAAAGGCCTTTTGCCCAGTCACCTGTACCACAGTGACCTCTTGTTGCTGCTATGTACTGTTTGTTGCTATTCTAGAAACCAAAGCCTAAAATGCTGTTGCCATCATCAGAGCGGATCACATTCGACTTGGGAATGGCACAGAGTGAATTAGGAAACAAATTTTAAATCTTGACACCACTTAATGACTTCTGCAAACTTCTTGGTCCTGTTATGTTGGGAGTTAAAATGGGATTTTATATCTTATAAAACAAAAGCATGAAAGCATGATGTATCTGTTTAATATTTTGCAGCTTTTACCTCCCAAATATTTCAGTTCTGATCTTTAGTAACATTTTTTTCAATTAGAAAGTAATTTAAAAACCTATCACTTATGTTAGTAAATAAGACAATTTTAAAATATTTTTTCACATAATGATCTCTTTCTAATAAATTATGCATATGAAAATGAAATAACTAAAGCACTTATATAATCTTCACTTTTATGGCAGTCATTTCTCTATAATATGAAACCAAAAGCAACAAAGATTCCTATGTTATCCCAAGAGGAAGGCATTTCTAATATTTTTGGACTCATGATTAGAAATATATTAAGATATGAAAATGCCCTCGTACTCATCTTTAACCTTTTGGCACTCATATATGTGAAAAGCAAGAATTGTTTTCTAAAACTTAATCTGGTTCTTAGCCATGACAAAAATTGATGATTGTTTATTTTCTGGGAATGTTTTCTATATTAGCAGTGTTCATTCAGAGAAAAAATATAATGTTCCGGTTAACTAATTTTTAAATGTTAAGAGTATTTTCTCTTGTTCGAACAGATAGGGGCCTCATTGGTTGCTTTAGCTCTGATTTTTAATATTTTCGTTTGAAGCTATTCTCTTTTATTCTAGCCAGGGTCTTACAACCTTATCAACTCTAGCTTCAGTTCCACATGATTAAACAAATAATTCCACCAAAAAAAAAAATGTTTCAGATGTATTGGTGGGCTGCATTCTGCTTTGTTTAGCACTTGGGAGTTTATTGTAACACCAAGTGTAGACTATGTGAGCTAAAGGTATCAGTTTGCCATGTAGAAGTCTGAAGTTCCATCAGACAACAATTTAAGTGGCTGCTTGCTCTACAAGTGGCTCCTTGTCATGTGGCCGTGAAGTTTCTTCCTAAGCTACCGTTTACCCTGCCAAGGCTGTCAGGTATGTGCATGCAGAGCGGCGCTGCCTCCCAGGTCTCTGTGTGATGGGACACTGTCTCTGTCCTGCTCCTAATCATGTGTTTTTGCTGCCTGAAATGTGGCTACCATGACGAGGAACTGAAGTTTTAATTTTCTAAGTTAACTTACTTAATTTCACATTTAAGCAGCTGCTAAGGGCTACAGGACTCCACAGGCATGGAGGCACAGCAAACAGACACAGCTGGCAGGGGTCGACGGCGTGGGAGTTTCAAAGGCATATTTCCTTCTTCAGTTCCAATTAACCAGAGGAGAAAAATACAAGGCTTAGATTTTATAAATGCCATTTTGATGGAAAATGATCTTTTTGTGAAATCTGCCACCCATTCACCCTTCAGCTCTTCCTGTCCTTTGTAGACATTTTCTGCTTTTGAATTATTTGGCTTTCTAATGAATTAGATGGGCTGGGAACTTAAAAGATACATTCTGATGACACTTCCTTGGGAGTGTTCAAAAATAAAATCAAGAAAACATTAATGATGTAATAATGGTCTGTGTCAGTTCTGAGACTATTTCAATATCCACACATCTAACATTGCTTCACTCTGCATTTATTGTAATAATTGTAAAGATGAAAAACAATGGAACCATTTATCCAAATCTTTAATGAGGTTAGGACTTCTGTTTTAAGGCAGGATCTCATGGTTTCAGTTCTGTGTGAAGCCCGTGACCATCGTTCATGAACGCCTCAACTGTTATTAACCCCACTTAGATTACTTTTCTTAGAGTACTTGTTCTAGTTTTCTTCTCAAGAATTTGTACCTTTGCCTCTTTTGCATCTTTCCTGAGGCCACCTCACAGTCAGACTAGAAAATAGCTAAAAGTGTTGTTGTGTCCTTTTTTATTACTTCTAGCTTCTAGATAAACTCTGGGTTAGTTCTGGCTACTATCTGAGCTTAGTTCAGACACAAACACGCTCTGCCCTAGATTTGAGCTTTTGACGTATAGGTTCTTTGTAGGTTTTTATCTTTATATCCACCCATCCCACAATGGCTTGACTGCTTGTATATACTAAGTAGTGAATAAGTGTTTACTATTTCACAAAGTTAAATGAAATTCTAAATTTAGATTTGTTCAATTTTGAACTTGGTACTTCCTGTTACTTAGAAACATGGAAAACTGGATTTGTCAAAGCCGTTTCACGTGGTTACAACTGTATGAAATGCAGCCCACAAGCGACAGCACAACATGAAATGTATTCCTGCTTTAAGGCTTCAAGTGAATTACTTAACCTATGATTTGGATTTGACACAAATGACAGACTCTGAGTAACTGCTACCTAGCTAAAATAATAGTAGTGTTCAAAACAGAGGTCCTTCTGTAGTTATCTAAAATAATAATGAAAACAATGTTGTTGCATATAGAAGTTCAAATATGGCAGTTTTTTCAAAGAATTTAATGGAAGACTATTTTAAAATCACTGTTTTTTAAATTCACAATAGAAAACACAATATTCTTAACCAGATATCCATGGGTGTACAGGTTAGTGATGTTGGTGACTATGAAGTGTACATACTCATGACTTTTCCAACAGTGTGTATCAAGAGCTTTTATGGTCCTCACTGCCCCTTCATGGTTTCTCCCATTTCCTTTTTTTAGGGAACTCATCCTTTATATCCCTATAAGTAAAATTAAAATTAAAATTAAAATTAAAATGCTATGCCTATTTTCTGTGTACAGTACATTTCTAAATGCATATAGGAAAGCAGTTTTAACAGTAATTCTGAACTATTTCACAATTCATAATTTAAAATGTCATTAAACTATTATTAAAATAGACTTGCTCTTCATAATTCTTTTTCTAGGCTTTCTTTGAGTTGAGGGTTTTGTTTTGTCTTAGGTTTCACAGGTACCAGCCCCCCTCAAGATGGGGACATAATCACTCAGCCCTGCGTTCCCAGTAGGGAATTTATTCCCTGGTGAATGTCGGACCTGGACTCATACCTCTCATCATGCACCAAACTAAAATTGAAATGGATCAGAGACCTAAATACTAAAATAGAAACACTGAACCTGCAGGAAGATAGAATAGGTAAAATCTTAAAGACTGAAGATGTGGGTATAGGAAAAGACTTTATGAATAAAACTCTGTGCAACAGAAATATTACAGAGAATTAACAAATGGCAGCACATCAAGTTAAAAAGCTCTGTACAACAAAGGAAGCCGCCAACAGAGGAGTGAAGGAACAGCCTAAAGGGATGGGAAAAAACAATTTTGCCAGTTGCTCCTCAGACAGAGGACTGATACCTAGAATATATAAAGAATTGAAGTAAACACACTCCCACATTTAAAGACTTAATGCAGATGTGAGCATCTGAAATGAATAGATACTACTTGCATGATGAAGTATGAACGGACAATAAATACATGAAAAAGTCTTTACATTGCTAGCCATTCAAGAAATTCAAATTAAAACAACAGGAAGATTCTGTCTCACTGCAGAAAGAACGGCTGCTATCAACAAAGCAACCAATAACAAATGCTGGTGGGGCTGCAGAGAAAAAGGAGCCCTTCTTCATTATTGGTGGAGCTGTACATTGGTACAACCATGATGGAAATCGATGTGGAGATTCCTCAAAAAAGTACAACTAGCAGTTCCGCGCTACCCAGCTATTCCCCCTTCTGTGTATCATTCCTGAAGAATCAAAGTCATCACACCACAGAGATGCATGCATCCATGTCTACAGCAGCACAATCATTATTATTTTTTTTTATAGCAGCACAATTGACAACAGCCAAATCTTGAGAACAGTCCACATGCCTGTCAAAAGATGACTGGATAAAAAAAGTGTGGTGTTTGTATAAAATGGAGTACAACTCTGCCATGAAAGACAGACTTAAGGTATTTTTAGATAAACAGATGTACCTTCAGGCCATAATTGTAAGTGCAATTATTTCTCTTGTATGAGAAACCCAAAGTATAAATAAGGAGAAAAATGGAAGATAGATATTAGAAAGTAGGAAGAACTTTTTCAAACCCGGAAACAAAAGACGAGAGGAGGGAAAGGGAAAGAAAGGAAAAAGGATTTAAAGAAAAAATAAAAAAAAAGAATTGAAAGGAAAAAATGTAAATGGAGCTTTTATAAACAGGAGAAGGAAGGTTGGAGGAAGAAGACATTAAAACCCCAGAATTAAAGGTGTGACGCTTATGTGCAAGTCTCCTGTGATGAATGTGATCACTGTGTGCTACAAAGCATGCACGAATAACAATAAACTCATTTAGAACCGCGAATATTGTGGAAGTGGGCGCGCTCTTCCCTCCCAGTCCCTGGACAGGCCGATCTGCAGGAGTCTCAGGGGCACTGGCAGCCCGGCGGGGCTGGAAGCTGCGCCATATTCTTCTTTCAACCTTAATTAACTTTTGTTTCCCATCTAGAACAATCTGTGTTTTAAGCTTGGCCAAACTTTTAAAGGTCTGAGCCTCTGGGCAGGCAATAAATGGGAAGCTTGACTTATTGCAGAAGAATTCCATTTGTACTTCAAAAAAATGTGAACTTTAAATTTTTTTCCTAATGTTGAACCTCATCTGAAAAAAAAAAAACTATTTATAATGAATGCTGTGCTATTTTTAATTGACAAATTCAATTACACATAGTCCTAAACATTTCCAAGGCAACATCGGTCAGGAAATCCAATAAATTTTTGACTGTTTTCTAAAAGTATTTGTATTGTTCTCTTAGAGAAGGTTTAAGCAAGTCCCTGAACTATGTTTGGATGCCAGTAGACCACCTGAGCCAGAGAGAGGGCGATTTCCAGGGCAAAAGCCGCCAATGACAGAAGAGAAAGCTGTGCGTGTTGGGGATATTTTAGGACAAGCCCTTGGTTCTAGCTTATTTGAAATAAAAATAAGGGGTCATAAAAATTCACAGAAAATGAATAATTTGGCAGAATCTCTTCACAGTAAGTATTACATCCTAATATATTGGCAGATACAATACATAGGTTTATTAAGTAATATTCTAGGAAATGCAAGGAAGTGATATTTAAATAGTTTTGAAAGTTTCTTCAATAGTTTAGAGGCGAATATTAGTTTTCTAGTCCACATTGTTCATGATTAATATTAAACATTTTTACTGGTGGGTTTAGGCAAGAACTCAGGGTTGGAAGGTTGAAAGTATTCAGAGTGTCTTCTGCAGCCACACTGGACCTGTTCATGTGCTGCAGGGAACAGCTACTTGCATTGTCTTTTGGGGAGGTTTTCCAGAGAAACTATTTTTAAGCTTTAATGCATGGTCACTGAAGAGATTCCTGGAAATTGTGGGGTCACGTGGCTGGTCTCCTTTGGAATTTGGTGGTCAAACTTGAATTTAACTGACATCTTTGACTATTTCACCTCTTTAAAATGAAGTACATGTCTGCTTAGCAATCCATATAAATCCATATTCAATTTTATGCCCATGACACACAGTGTTTGTTTATATTTCCTATTATAATAATATGCTGGTGATATCAGCTTATAAAATTTTAATGGTTCAGTTTAATCTACAAGATTTTATATCCATCAATGAATATGTTCCTGAATGTTTACAAAACAGAATTACAGATAATTGCATTAACATACTTGGTACTATTTGTCTAGAGATTCAATACCTTGCATGTCAAATAAAGATTGCCTAGCACAGGTTCTCTGAACACAACCAGGGGAAGTCTGTGAAATATAGGCGTGCACTAACGGGAGCTGTCAGCAGAGCGTGATGTAGGAGAGCTCTACAAAACGCAACTCCAGATGCACTCTAGCTTGAATTTGGCCTTAACTATTTCTATTTTATCAAATGGCAAAATTAACATCTGCATTGTATTTGGATGGAGAGGAGGGTTTACTTTTTCCTATACAACTAAACGTAGGTGCTCCGATACTATAAAATGACACTGGGCCAAGTTTTTCCTACATTTGTTTTGTCTTACTAGGCTTTCAAAAATACTTTCTGTAATAGCAGCTATCACTAACAGATCAAATAATGGAAACAAAAATATCAGGAAGTATCCACAATTTCCCTTGGCCTAACCCTAAGGGGTAATAAAGAAGAGTGAAAACTCTTGGTCTTCTTCATTCCAAATGGGCAGTTTACAGATGCTAATATAAAATTGTTTATACATGGGAAAGGACAAACCTTACTGGTCATGTTTCATTGCATTAGCGAACACCCTAGCATAAGTCAAAAACATTATAATGTATAAGAATAAAAGAAATTGAGCAACTGGGGGAGATGTCCTAGAAAGATAATCCAACTACACACTTCCAGCTCAGTGTTTTGTCCTGAGAAGAGTCTCCCACAGGTCTGTGTCTTCACCCTGAATCAGCCACCTCTGAACCAGTAATGCCATGATGGCACAGAGAAGGGGCCACACCAGTACCCCGGAACAGCAGCAGGCATTTTATGTCATCCAAGCAGCAGCTGCGAAGGCTGCATCTAAAGCTTAAGTCCAAATCTTATTAATCTGTCTGTATTCTCAAAGTGCCCTCCTATCTTTCCTTCCCTCAACTGAGAAATTTTGGAAAAAAAAAAATGCCAAAAAGGGTCTGTTACTCAGTTGGGGAATTAAAAAGTAGAATTAAGTAGTGTCAGGACAATGGAAGCTTCTAGAAGGATCCGTGTATGTGGAAAAATTCCTGGGACATTTCTGTTCTCTGGTGATGGAAACTTCAAAGAAAGGAAGAAAAAATATTCTTTCCAGAGTTTCAACTTTTTTTTTGTTTGTACTTGGGATTACCTAGGGGTTTGGCACTGAGCTATATTTCCCAGAGTTCCATTCACCAGCCTTTTTGTTTGGTTTATTTATAATGAGATTGGGTCTGGCTAAATTGCCTGGGCTGGATTCAAACTTGCTATCCTCCCACCTCAGTCTCCCAGAGTGCTGGTATTATAGGTGGGAGGCACCTACAGAACAAAAACTAATATTACAAAAGGAAAGACTGCCATATTTTAGTTTTTATCTCAACCGTGATATTGTTTAATAAAACAATGCACATACCAGAGTTTGTCTCTACCATAATGAGCACCTACTGAGATGCGGTATTACCAGATACAGAGCCACACTGTCCAGGAGCTGTGTGGCCCTGCACCGGGCACTGGGGACATGGGCTTTACTGGCACTGTGTGTCGAGCCCAGGACCCATAAGGTAAGGCATTCTGACATCGTGTGTAAACCCTTACTGTACTTCAGTGAAGCAAGTCTTTCTCCCCTTACAGTTGAGGGGTGATCATTTACCCAGACCACAAACCTGGCTTCTCCCATGGAAAATTCAAATACCACACAGCTCTCCCAGCATGGGGCATAGTTAATGTCACTTATGCGAAGAAGCTTAAAGTAAAACCAGAGTGGGGCAGAAATGCCAGTGACAGCCTGGAGCACAGACTCCAAACTTTCCAGGTGGCTCCTTTCCCTGGGATACCGTGGCACCAAGTCACAAGTTGCTGTTTGGTGTCTTCTTCCTGCTTCCTTCTTTGCCATCCGTCCCAGGTGGCACATGCCACACCTTTGTGTCAGAGGCAGTGGATTCTATTTTCAATCTCCTTGTTCAGTCAGGCTGAAGGATGGCACGAAGAAGGAAGACACCTCTGACTGCAGGGGAAATGCTGCTTTGATTTCAGACCCTGAGAGATCTGGTTCCTCTTGCCTTTATAACAGTATCAGAAATCAACCCCATTGGAAAATAATGTGATCCTCAAATAGGCAGTATTCTAATTAAAGGTCATGAATACTAACGATAACTAACATTCAGTGAGTGTGATGTTTCAGACCCTCTGCTGTATTCTTTGTGTTAACTATCACAATTGTTGATAGCAGATACAGGAGATATTCATCCCCATTTTACTGATAACAAAACGGAGGCACAAAATCCAGTACCTCAGAGCTAGTGTGTATCCAAGTTGGCAATTAAACCCACCTCTGTTTGACACTCAAGTTGACTGCTTAGCTTTGTGGACAGAATCCAATTACATAGCCAGAGAAGCTCACTAAACTGTAGCTGTTCATTTCTTCTACTGCATTAAGTTTCAATGCACTAATTATGCCTCTTCTGAAATATTCAACATTTTAGAGCCACTTCTAAGTACATGACGAATATTCAGTACACTATTTTCTGTGAAACAGAAATTTAACCAATGACTTAAGAGTAGTGGTCTGATAAATTAAATTGTTACACTGAAGATAGATTTTTTTATCACAGAACTAGAAAAATATAACTTTAGAACCAAAATGCCAACACTTATAGATTTTAGAAAAATTTGCACTATACTCTAGCACATGTGACTGATATTTCTCTTAGTGAAACCACTGAATCTATCCAGGATAATTTTCACTGTTAAAACAAATCCAGCTATGACTCTTTAACAATTCCCTTCTGACAAAGAAGAATTTCAATTTAATCTAATTATGGATCTTCTTACTAAATCTTAGATTTTAAATGTCTGGGAAAATAGGAAGTGTATTACATATATATGTATGTAAGATATATATATATATATTTATTTATTATTATACTATATAACATATATTATTACATAAAATAGCATAATGTAATACTATATACTATATACATTAATACCACACACACACATATATGTATATATATTGCTGTCCACCCTTGTTAGACTGCCCTGTGAATTTCACTGGACAGCATACCGGAAACCAATTTGCATTATCTTAGCAGCAGCTTCATGTGTGTGAGGCATCTGGTCTACCGGCAGGCTTGGGCTTTTCCCCGCATCTCAGTTTCATTTATCACCAGAGATGGTGGTATTGTATTGTGAGTGACTGGTAAACTTCTTAAATTGACAGTTGGTAAAGCACTAGCTGATACCTTAAAACAGAGTGCACTAAACATATGTTGCAAATGTGAAGAAAATATGCCCAATCATTTTAACATAAGGCAACACCACAAAGGCAAAATTTTAATTTATTTTACATAGATGGCCTAACATCTCTTTCATTCTATTTCTAGACAACAGAATATTAAGAAATTTAAAACACATGTGCATATAATTTATTCTTTAAGTAACTCTTGACTGCTTTCTCAAAACAAAGAATAGGGTAAAAATTGAAAAAATGTGGATAATTTTCACATTATAAATCTCCCCTTCAAAAATCAACTTTAATAAATCTAGTCTTCAAAACTCACGCTGATACTTTTCTATAAATTTACTTTAAAAATCTCATTCAATGTAATCATTTCCATGCCACCAGTAAGACAAAATAAACAAACGAGTAAAGAATTATTTCTCTAACAGATTTTTTCAACTACTAGCTTCTCCTAAGCCTTTACAACTGGATGGAGGGGGACTGGAATTCCAGGGGAGCCCGGAACTTTTCTCCCTCTTCAGCGGTTCACACTGAAACTTCGCAGCAGGAAATGGGCTGTGTTCCAGACAGCGCAGGGACCCCAGCCCTCATACTAGTTCCTGTAGGCCAGTTAGAATCCCAGGAAGGTGTCAGAAGAGGTCTCAGAGAGTGCGTCTCCAGGCAGGGAGGTGGGAACCACCCGGTTTGTCCATTTCGGTTTGTAGGGCTTGGTCCCCAGGGATCGGGACATCCAGCGGGGGCCTGGGCCTGTTCGTCCTGCTCCTCTGGGCAGTGGGCTGGCTAAGAAAGCCAGGCGCCCACTGGCTCTTCATTCTTGTTCTGTGGGGTTCGGGTCCGTACCCCCGCCCTCAGGCGCGCTGGCTGTGGCAGGATATGGCACTTCGTGGGTGCAAAATCAATGAGCGCCTCCGAGGGCTAGTATCGTGCCTCCCATGCGGGCTATGCGATGCCATTTCCGAAGGGCCCGACCATGACCTTTTTGTTCAAGAAATCTGGTTTAATGTACAGTTCTGGGGGAATTATGTGAAGGTTGCATATAATTTCTTTGGATAAATGTGATTCTCAAAAACCTGTCACAGTTGAGTTAAAGTTCTCCTTTCTTCCGAAAATTGGCCACCAACAGGGCAACGTTTGCTCTCAGCATAGCGTGGGTCAGGCGTTTCTGCAGAACAAAGCAGCAGGCTGGAGGACTCAGGACAGGCACGCGTTTCTTTCCGGAGTCTGGGGTTGCGCGCCCTGCACCGGACTGTCCTGAACTGATGAGCAGACGCTGGGTACCCTAGTTCTGCCTGATGCACGTTGAGCCCTGGGTGTGGTGTGATTTACCTGCCTCCCTCAGTCACTCATCGTGGGCATTCTCGGGGCTGCTCTTCCTCCCGCGCTGCTCGCCTAGCTTTGCAGGCCCGGCTCGCTCACCCGTGGGCCCAGCACTCCGCATCCCCAGGCTGATCCCTGTCCTGCGCCCCCTGGGCACCCACAGCGCAAGCCGCCAGGCCATGTGTGCAGGGGCGGAGAGTGAGAAGGGAGAAGCCGGGAGATGCAGTCCCTGCTCTTGGAACCCAGGCTGTGCTCTAAAATACGTATTTCACCCATAGTTTGATACAAATCAATTTGAATTATAAAAGGAAATTGATTTTCTGGCTGAAGTGGAGTCACATGACCGAGTAGACCATCTACTTACGGTTTAGTGTCCCCTCACTCCCTTTTAAGCAAGGCAACGCGTATGTTTTCCTTAAAACTAGCTATAGTTTTATTTCACATAAAACCATAGTATATGACATTATTAAGAGTAGCCATGACCCACAGAAGCGTGGGCTTTCCTGTTAGAGGTATACAAACTACAGAAGAGCTGTTACAAGGAAAATGGAACTTTCAATATTCATGAATGGTTAAAGATTACTTGAAATAACTTGATGATATCAAGCTTCACCCTTCTAAATTATAAAATGTGAGTCATTGAAGCAATTAAATTACAGCACCCAAATCTTATTAAAGAATTGTGAAATCAAACTTAGAATGACTGTTTTCCTTCATTCTGTTAAAAAATAAACCTTTAAACGTAATAAACCCTGAAATTAAATCTAGCAATAACCATAGACTTCCCAGCTAGCAGTAACTCTTGAAAATAGTCATCCAGATCAGAATTACTTTAATATTTGGACACAGAGATTTATTAAAGTATGAATTATTTAATTTAGAAATACATGCATATCCCTACAGAATTCAGTGTTCCAGCAATCTTAGCCTCTTGTTCTGGGGCAAAACTTCTCATTAAAAATATGAAAAGTATGTATTACTCTATTCATCATAATAATTGAATGATAACATTTAAATTATATATTTCATTTAATGATTTTGTTAAGTGATGTACTCTGTCTTGCTGTACTTTTATGCAGACTATTTTTCAATTATTTTGAATTGGTAAATAAAAAATCATTCTATTCTATGAATATAGTATGTGTGAGAAAAGCTAATTTTTGCCAGAGTATGATTCTTTTCATTATATGCCAACGTTGTTTTATAAATAAATTTAATACAGAAATTACTATGCTTCGTGGCATATGTTTTAAGTGACAAACACTGAATATTTATTAGATTTAAATGCACAAATAGAACTGTTTCACATTAACGCAGTTCATACAATTTCTGGTGAAAATAGTAGATTATTCAATATAAGGTAACACTGTATGTTGAATTTTTTTACTGACAAAATGATAATTTCACATGGCCCAATCTAATAAAAGTACTTATTGACAGATCATTACATATTTGTGTATTTATATAGTAATATTAATGTTTCATTTTAAATTATTACTATATAATGTATGTAGGTTAGAATACAATTCTTAAAATTTTAAATATATATGCCTGTACTGCTAACAACAAAAAAAATGAAAAATGGAAAAAAGTGCAAGATATGTTACTTAGATCTTAATATTCAAATAAATGAAAGTCTCATAGAATAAGATAATAGGATGAGATCTTTTTTTTCCTTTGCTGTTCACCTCTACAAAAATTGAAAACAACTACTATTATTCACAATATAGAAAAAATAATATTCTTATTTTTATGTGAGTATAAATTTATATACCTGCTTTGGGGATTAATTGGATATTTATCATAACTTAATATCCTAAAACTGCATAACTTAACAATGTATTTTAGGACTCTGTCCCACAAATATGGTTAGTGAAAGTACAATTGGACCATTTAAAACAATAAAATGTATGCCTATGTATATGCACAAAAATTGGAAAGACTTAAAAGTTATTAAAATAATGCTTATGTGATTGATGCAGTGATTTTCCTTTTTAAAGTAGAAAGAAAACAATGGGAAGAAAATGTATTATGGCTAATTAGATTCTTAGCTTCCTGGTATATGTTTAAAACCATTGTCTATATTCCTTTTAAATATAAAGAAAAAATCCAATTTTTACCTCCAATACCTCAAAAATGCTGAGAAATATATATATATATAATTTGTGATGATGCAATAATTACAGTAATAGTATGGAAAAATCTTCCACTGTCCAATGCAATGAAATTCTGTTTCATCTCTGTTTCTTGCAATTTTATTTTCTTGAATTTAGGCAAATTCAGTTATAATTACATATATATTTATTTTCCTGCCAAGTAATTGCTTAACTAAAAGTATAATAAACACACACACACACACATCCCTCCTGATCTCTTCTGTATATGACACCAAGTACCCCTTGATGACAGTTTTAAAACTATAAGCAACGCTAGCTTTTAAATTACCTTCATTTATTTAATTCCCATTATCCAGTGAGGGGAAAGAGAAAGAGAGACAGGGAGGGATGTAAGCTAGAGAAGCTTTAGCATCCTGTGAACAGAAGTTGATGGTCAACTCTGGTCAGAGCTCAGAAAACAGAAGGCTATAGGAATGGAGTAAAGACAAGGCTCAAGGGTCACAAAACATAGTTCACTGCTAATTGAAATAGAGGCCATGTGTGTTACACTGGCAAAATATTTGTGTACATATTGCCATGTCCTAAGATTCTGCAGGAGAGTGAGATAAAGGGAAGTGGACTACTTTCAAGGTGGTCCAAAGTTCAAGCAGTTGGCAGCTTTCAGATAGACATATAGTAGAAACTGTAGGCAAAATGCAGAGAAGAAAAATTAGAAATACAGTAAAACCTTGGATTGTAACTTGTTCAGTGAGTGTTCCACAAGACAAGCAAACATTTCTAATAAATTTTAACTTAATAAACAAGTAATGCCTTGTGATATTAGTAGTATGTGATGCTAAACATTACACAATCATAATTGAGCCAATGTTTATTACCATTCTCTCACTTATGGTGGTATTGTGAGTGATTACCGTCCAATAGAAAGGGGTTATGGAGATCGGCAGATGAAGAAAAGAAAGCCAGAGGAACCTCTCACTTCAAATAAGATTAAGAAAATGTGTAAATTTTGGGAAACAGTGCAAAATTATGTAGAAAAGTATTACCTAAATAAAGCTGTAGTAGCTCTAGCAATGACTCCATTTAAAGACAATGCAATATCACATTTCTGCAAAACCTTCCAAAAGAGATAAAAGCAAGTAAGCAAGTATCATTGGATAAGTTCCTTATTATAGGTGCATGGAAAGAACAAGGTTCTACTGAGCCAATAGAATTGCAGTGATTTTGTTAGTGATAGTGAAAGGTGTCCTAACTAGTAATCCTAATCTCTCTTTTCTTGTACCAGAAAACCAGCCAGGAGTGTCTTCAAAGATAAATGCCAGTTAACATATTTTTCTTTATATTTTATTATTTTATATTATATTATTTGAATCACTTTCATATGAATATTTTGGGGTTGTGAAACAAATTGTCTGAGTTTCCATTACTTCTTATGGGAAAAATGTACAAGTGCTTTGGATTAGAGGCATGTTTCCCAACATAATTATACTTGAAAACCAAGGTTTTGCTGTATTTACATTTTGACCCAAAAAGAACCACTTTAAGAGTTGGGGCCAAAGTAGTTGTATTTGCTACAGAGATTAGCATCATGAAAAACAAACAAAATACTTTGAACTGGGACAAGAAAAAGATGACTTGAGGGCATCTCAGGAATCAGCAAGACCCCCTGAAAAAAAGCTTTTTGAGGTTTGTGTAAGAAATTAAGAGTTGTTCTTATGCTGCTGGTTTTTCAAGCATGTAGAATGCAAGAACTGTGGGGTGAGGAAGGCTTTCACCCAGATTTCAGAGGAAGGGAGTGGAGGTCAAGTAGTTTGTCCCTGAGAGGGTAATGCAGGAAGCTATGGGAATAAAATCAAAGGTGCTTTGAAGACCCCAGAAAGTTGAAGATGCCAGGATTGTTGACTGTATGTCAGGGAAAGCTGCAGTTCATGAGAGTAATGGATGAAGAGAGAGCTAGCAAAGCCATAAGGGCGGGCCTGCCAAAGCCCTTTGAACTCACATAATACCAGCATATGCCCAGGGTACCAAGGAGAAAGTACAGGCTTACTGTTTGCCTTATTGGGTTTCAGTATTGCATTTTTATGATACTTTTTATTATGGTATTCTTTCTTTATGGAAAGGAAACGTTTTCCTGTACCACTGTATCTTGGATTATGTGACTTGTTTTGATTTTTATAGAGGTTCACAGCTAAGTGTTTGCCTTGAGTCTCAGAAGAGGGTTTTTGAATCCTTGAAAAATGTTTGAACTGTCGAGACTTTGAGGAAGCCATTAT